>NC_142400.1:13724183-13841683 GCF_059441095.1 Idiotropiscis lumnitzeri | reverse complement strand
CTTTCAGACACTGTTGGAGGATGCAGAGCGCTGCAGGTACAAGATGCAGACTGCCTCCAGTCTGATCAGTGGCTTAGCCGGCGAGAAAGAGAGATGGACGGAGCAGAGCAAAGAGTTTGCTGCTCAGACCAAACGTCTCGTTGGTTGGTTTCAGAATGGCTGTGTTGTTTTTCGATTTATTTATGACTGGTACAAAAGCACATGGGTTAGCTTTATTGTCTCAAAGCAAGATTTGCGTTGTGGTTCGGCTTTTCCATGTGCAGTCCAAAAACACACAGCATTTTCTCAAAATACGGACATCCCATCAATATGTCAATTTGTCACTAAATGACGTGCCTCAGTTTATAAACGCTTCCCTCATAAAAATTGAGTAGTGTGCACCCCTCTCGTGACTTTTAGCCAAATAAACTCCAGCATGTGACCCTGAAGAGGATAAATATTCTAGAAAACGCATATATGCTTCAAGTGTCTGGCCTTTTTCTCCAGGTGACATACTGCTTGCAACGGCGTTCTTGTCTTACTCCGGTCCATTCAACCAGGAGTTTCGTAACCTCCTGCTCAGTGACTGGCAAAATGAATTGAAGCAGCGTCAAATCCCATTTGGCAGCAATCTCAATCTGACCGAGCTGTTTATTGATGCGCCCACTGTCAGTGAGTGGAATCTACAGGTCAGTAATCTAACTCTGATATGTTAATCTGGGTGTAACTGAGGAACACAGGTTCAGACAAAACTATTACATTCTTTGAGTGATTATAAAATGTTGAAAATGTGCTTGTCTCTCATGCTTTTCCTTTTACAGGGACTTCCTAATGATGACCTCTCTATTCAGAATGGCATAATTGTCACCAAGGCTGCACGCTTCCCTCTCCTTGTTGACCCTCAAACACAAGGAAAAATCTGGATTAAAAACAAAGAGACAAGGAATGAACTGCAGGTTTGTTTTTCACATTTGAGACCCATTTTCAACAGATTTTTTTCTAGTACGTTTTTAAATTCATATATTGAGTATTTTGAATTTTAAACTGTTTATCCAAAATAAAATCTGAACTAAAAATATTTGGTGAAATTTCATGTGAATGTTTAAAATTTGAAACTAAAATCCACTTGAATTACTATTGTAAAATGTGAGACTGCTTTCAATTCTGCAAGATTTTTTTCAAGGAGTCGGGGAAAATGTTTGAAGGTTGCATGTTCTCACCGTGACTGTGTGGCTTTCCTCCCAAATTCCAAAAACATGCATAGCAAATTGATTGAACACTCTAAATTGGCCCTAGGTGTGATTATGAGTGCGAGTAGGCGTTCATCTTTGTGTGCCCTGTGATTGGCTGACAGCCAATTCAGGTTGTACCCCGCCTACTGCCCAAAGACAGGTGGGATAGGCTACGGTACGCCCTCGACCCTTGTGAGGAGAAGCGGATCCGATAATGGATTGATGAACGCTTCAAGAGTAGTGCGGTTACTTGTTCATTCCTCCTTGGCCCTGTTTCTGGGTTGAATTAAAGTGAGGCATCATTCAATCAATCCCTTTCTAGATGTTTTGAAAAAGTCACACATAGTGATGGTTTAACTTTCGTGCAAACCGTGTTTGGCTTTTTGTATTGAAGGGTGATACTCATGGCAAATGGTGATGATTTATTGCTGAATATATTCTAATTTTCTCAGATCACCTCACTGAATCATAAATACTTCAAGAACCACCTAGAAGACAGTTTGTCTCTTGGGCGGCCCCTTTTGATTGAAGACATAGGGGAAGAGTTGGACCCTGCCCTCGATAACATTCTCGAGAAAAATTTTATCAAGACTGGATCCACTTACAAGGTAATGACTAGAATCAGCCACTTAGACATTAAACCAGAAATGGGCATTCCGTCCTAGGGAAGTCCAGGTCTGTCTGTCCGTGACCCATCTAGTGGACGATGGATGGAATGTGATTTTTTTATTTTATTTTTTTTCTAAAAGAATGGACTAAGATCTTTCCCTGTAAACTACAGCGGGTATAGAATTCAACTATTTGCACTCGGAGCATAATGAAATCTTGATGCATGTACTGGCACTTTAAATGAGAGTTCAAGAGAGAGAGACAGAGACAGAGACACAGAGAGAGAGAGGGAGAGAGAGCGAGAGAGAGAGAGCGAGAGGGAGAGAGAAGGTAGCTGTCGTGGCTGCAAACTGGGACCAACTATATGCAGTATTAGCTTGCATTTTCTCTTTTGATGGTCAAATAGTGATCACCTAGCCAAATGCTGTTGTCTATATACTGTGGATTCACTGTGGGTGAGTGGGTTATACTGCAATGAAAAGAACTAAAACATACTCTTCTTTTGGACTGTGTGAAATGCTACACGGTAAATGGTTTTCTCATAGACATAAACTCAAAGTGCTTTTACTCAGTCACCTCATTCACCAAGTCACACAATGGAGTATAATGCCTCCTTATGAAAGCCAGAGCTCAATCACACGCTAATGATAGACACCAGGTGCGACTAGAGGTCCAGTATCTTGCTCAAGGAAGCACAACATCGTCGTGGGGGAGCTGGGAATGAACCTCACAATGTTTGGATTGGCAGATGTGCTGACCCGAGGCCCTGTGTACTACACAGTCCAATTAATGCAGTTTAAGACATTCTTCCGTCTTATTTTCCAGGTAAAAATTGGGGACAAAGAGGTGGATGTTATGAAGGGCTTCAAGCTGTATATAACCACCAAGCTGCCAAACCCAGCATATACCCCTGAGATCAGTGCCCGCACCTCCATCATTGATTTCACAGTTACAATGAGAGGACTTGAAGACCAACTTCTAGGCCGAGTCATTCTCAAAGAAAAACAGGTAAAAATTCTTTCAGTGCACTTGCACAGAGCTCAAATTTGTCATTATTGTAACTCGTCATTTACGGTAGAAAAATTTACCTTTGAATCGCTCGTATATAAATAGTTGGGTCTCTGGAGTGCTTACCGACCTTTTCTGACTATTGTCAAGTGGCGTTTGGAAACTGAGCCCAGATCTGTGATGTCATTTTTAGTCGACAGCAAGTGGCAAGAGGGCCGCCCCCTGAGACAAATAGAAATGGGTGGATTTTACTGCTTAGTTCATTGTCCTCAAATGCATTAATCATAATACTGTGTAGTGGGGCCGCAGAGAACATATTGTTAAGAAAATGCTTGAGTTGACCTCCCCTTTAAAGGCACCAAGTATTTAATAAGAGTGTTTTATGCCATCAGGAACTGGAGAAGGAGAGGACAGATCTTTTAGAGGACGTTACATCTAACAAGCGGAAGATGAAGGAACTTGAAGACAGCCTCCTCTGTCGACTGACGAGCACACAGGAAAGGCGATACACTCCATGGCGACGTATAATGGGCAAGAATTGAAAAGCCATCAGAAAACATACGGGAACATGAAACCAAAACATGATTCCCTGTAGTCTGTATGATTACAGTGCGAATGATGCAGCGTTCTGTAAACAAATTAATGTCCAAAACTGTTTCCATTTAAACCTGGCCGGTAATGCCCCTTTTTTGCTCAATAGAAATTTACATTTTCCTTCTACAGTATTGTTAATATTGCGCTCTAATAGCAATTCCTTGTTTACACGTTCATTTTGTGGCTTAGTGATGTCACTACTGTATTTCTATTTGTAGGGCTCCCTAGTGGATGATGAAAGTCTGATTGCTGTTCTTGCCAACACCAAGTGCACAGCTGAAGAGGTCAATCAGAAACTACAGATTGCTGCTGACACAGAGGTTCAAATCAATGCTGCCAGGGAGGAGTATCGACCTGGTAGGTCGTAGCTGAGTTTACGTCCTTGGGGGGCCATGTTTCCCCTGTCATTGAATGTGGTACAGCCAATATCTGTGTATCCATTCTCGATACACTTAAGGCTGGGGGGGATATTTTCTATCCGAGAGAAGGGTCAAATGGTTGGCTACAGCCTGTCCAAACTGACTTAAGAAGTACACGCTGGACTCCACTCAATCTCAGGGATGGCACCACAGACATAATATACAGCCATTCATACCAACAGACAGCTGTGTATCTTCAGTTAACCTAAGCTCATTTAAATGAGGGGGTACATGTAGGTATTATTGAAATTCTGTGACGCAACAGCACTAACTCCAGGACCAGTGGTTTGCCCAGCCATATAATACACTAACTCCAAAGACAGCGCACATCCACTTAGCGTGAAAACTGGCCCATCTTGATTTTCATGCCAATGCAAGCCTCATTTAGTGTGTTTGGGAATTTGGCAGACTGCGCAGCACCATGTTGGGCATCCGGGCAGGCCAAGGGCGTTTTCTTTTACACGCCCCCTGACAATTTTGTGACGGAAAGTAGACAAGATTTTATGCCTGTCTAAGTTGTGGCGCGTGTGGTGTAACATTATTTTGGGGAATTTGATCAAGGTGCAGGCCGACTGAGCTCCGTTGATATGTGGGGTGGATGTTTGCGTATTTAATTAATAAATATAACAACATCGGACCCTTTTAATCATTGTACAAATGAATTCATGAAATGCTCTTTTATAATATATTTTTAAAATCAGCCCCCTGGCTGCAGCACAGATATAAGGGGTTGGGTTGGTTGTGTGGGGGTGCTCACACATGGACAAAGATTTAGCGGGGTTGAAGGCGCTCTGATCTGTGATTACCCTCTCCAACTTTACATAATCAGTAACTGGAGATTTTCTTGCATTTCCTTATAAACATACTGGACTCCAGCGAGTCAGCTTCTGCTTCTGCTATGTACTGTGCGTCTCTCGTGTGCTGAATTTTAAAGGGAACGGGAAGGGCCTCTTTCATTGGCTGAGAAGCAATTAGCCTGTGTTCATACCCTCAATGTCAGAAATGCCAATTTATAACTGCGTGCATTTACGAAAATACCACAAGCAAGAAAATTCCAATGCGAACAGTTAGACCGCGCTTTGTGCTTGAATTACACTGTGCATGAAAATAGGCCACTCGTTGTGGGATGCAGTGGCCTGTTAGAAACACTACTCACCACTCATTAAAACAGAAGCTACAATTTATCATCATTATTTATTCATCATTTATTGTGTGGCGGCATGGCTTAGTGGTAGAGTGGTAGTCTGTCTACAAGTGTCCTTGAATAAGCTTCCGAACCCCAAGTACCTAAGGTAGAAAAGCACTATACAGGTAAAAGCCCATGTACCGCTTACCGCCATGTAAATGAATTCTTGTGCGTCTGTTTACAGTGGCCACCAGGGGAAGCATCTTGTATTTCCTTATCACAGAAATGAGCATGGTCAATGTAATGTATCAGACCTCCCTGAGACAATTCCTGGGACTTTTTGACCTTTCCCTGGTTAGGTAAGAACCCTCCACAATTCTTTATACTAACCTTTTGTTAACTAATTTTAGTCATTACTCTTCCCTTCTTCAATATGAAAATTGTTCACCATTCAGTAGTTTAGCAGTGCACTCTCTTATTTATTTATCTAAATTATATATTTGTCTGTATTATTGTTGTATTGCACTGGAGAGGGGAGCCCTCTAATCTCGTTGCACACTTGAGTACAATGACAACAAAGGGATTTCTAATCTTCTAATCTAATCTAATCTAATATATATATATATATATATATATATATATATATATATATATATATATATAGTATATATATATATATATATATATATATAATTATCTTTTTTATGAAACTTTGTGTTGCTTTTTTAAGTCCAAAGTATGAAAGGTGCTATAGACTGTAAATAAAGATTTTATTAATTAATAATTAAAAATTAACTTTATATTTTATTGTATGCTCCAGGTCTTCCAAAAGTCCCATCACCAGCAAGCGTATCGCCAACATTATAGAGTTCATGACCTTCAGGGTGTACAAGTACGCGGCGCGGGGTTTGTACGAGAAGCACAAGTTTCTCTTTACTCTCCTCTTGACGTTGAAGATCGACATGCAATGCAGCAAGGTCAAACATGAGGAGTTTCACACGCTTATTAAAGGTGAATGATAAATACTTTATGTGAGCGAATCATTTGCAGTCAAATGTGTACTTGGGGTCAAAATGGGGCTTGGGGCTGAAACGGTACACAGATGGCGGCCAGAGGGCAGGGGACTGACCGGCAAAAAAGGTCAAGTGCCCAGCTCTGCAGTACGTCAACAAAGGTCAGACTGGGAGGAATAAGCAGTTAATATTGATGAGTGAAAGTTACTTACGAATCAACATCACCACTGGTTACTGTTTTGACAACGTCGTTGTCTTTACACGAACATAACACTAATATTAACCCTGAACACTAATCTTATCCTAACCGAAACCCAAGGTAAAAGTTTCACATTTAATGACACAACCATCAAATCAATAATCGAACTGCAGCCTTGGGTGTCCTAGTGTTGAGGGTTTGACCCCCCCAGCCTTTGTGACCATGTCAAAGTGTCCTTGAGCAAGATGCTGATCCCGGGTCATCAGTGGGTAAATGAGGTATAGTGTGAAGCAAAATAAGAGGTGGCGAAACCGTCGTTAAAGTGCTAAGTGAAGTTTAAGTACAAAACCGTAGAAAATTCACCAGAACGTTCTTTATTTGCAATCATCGACTGCCGCTCTCCAATCAGTTAGGCGACTTGGCTCCAAAAGCCTAATCATGCAGCACATGTGAGTGTCAGCTGGGGAGAAGGGCACCTTGGGCAGCACAGTCTTTATCTTGCTACAATTGCTTCAAGTTTGATCTTAGTTAAAGAGTTCCAGCATTCTCCATAGTGCTACTGGCAATCTAGTTTGGGGACTGATAAAACCAAATTGAACATGTTGGGAAGGAGCACAAAACATTATGTGTGCAGGACACATTCTTTTATGTAAGCACATATTGCAACGAGTTTTCATCTGGGGTATTGTGGAGTCTGGTGGGGGGGGCTCACTCAGGCAGTTGAGCTGCAGAGGCACACGGTTCTCTTCCTGTATGTTTATTGTTTGGTTGTTTGTTGGTGGGGCGGCACGGTGACCCGGCTGGTTAGCACGATGGCCTCACAGTGCAGAGGTCGTGGGTTCGATTCTGGCTCCGGCCTTCCTGTGTGGAGTTTGCATGTTCTTACCGTGCCTCAGTGGGTTTCCTCCGGGTACTCCAGTTTCCTCCCACATTCCAAAAACATGCATGGCAGGTTGATTGGACACTCTAAATTGCCCCTAGGTGGGAGTGTGAGTGTGGATGGTTGTTTGTCTCTGTGTGCCCTGCAATTGGCTGGCAACCAGTTCAGGGTGTCACCCGCCTACTGCCCGAAGATAGCTGGGATATGCTCCAGCACCCCCTGCGACCCTTGTGAGGTGAAGTGGTACAGATAATGGATGGATTGATGTTTGTTAGTGTTTAAAGTCTTCAAAAGCATGACCGCACTCAAGTGGATTCCTTACCTGGATAAAATACAACAGATACAACTAAATCAGGACATGCAGCAAACTGCAGTTACACAGTTGTTAAATGAAAACTTTCTCTGTACTCTGTTGTTTAAGCATGATGTCCAGTGAAATAGTACGTAATTGTATATGTGGATTTGACTCAAATCATATTTAGCCCCCTAAAAATGTTTTATTGAGTTGCATCTGATGCGACCTTGCAGCTGCACTATAGATGATGGCCCTGCAAAGAACCTGTCTCCATGGCTCCAGCTAGCAACAGATAAAAGCTAGAATTATGAAGAGTCCCAAGGCAAGGTTAAACGAAACTTGCAATTGGAGTACATTATATTTATTTATCTTATACATTTAGTTGCTGTCTATGGACATTTAAAACATGCTACAACCAATGCCAACTGCTGCTTAGTGCAGACAAAAAACAAAAAAAAAAGAAAACTGGCTTGCTCTACTTAAAAGGCCAAACATGGCACAGTCAGCTATATGCATGCAGATTAAACATCTGCCCGCTAAGACGTGTTGAACAGTGACTTAGTATGAATTCGTTTTTACAATAAAGTGTCATTTGATCCACTTTCTCTCCTTCGACAAAACATTGGCATGACAAAAAAACTCACTGTTCGACAGTGCAACATTGAATGAAATAGCCGTTGGATCTCCACTGGTTTGCTCTAACAGGTTGTTGGTTGCTACTTTGACTATAAGCAAGTTAAAGTCTGCAATTACGCCATCATGACGGAAAATGTGTTGATGACTTGTTGTAACATTCAGGTGGCGCATCCCTGGACCTCAAGGTGTGCCCTCCAAAACCAGCAAAATGGATACTTGACATGACGTGGCTCAATCTTGTGGCGCTCAGCAAACACTGGGAGTTCTCTGACGTACTGGATCAGGTACAACGTTTCGGGTTCCCTATGGAAATTTGCCAAAGATGTTATTTGCTCTTCGAAGCACGTCAAAGTCAAGTCAAATGTCCGCTTCGCTCACTTGCACACCATAGGATAATGTTTGCACAAAAACGCACACACATTATGGGTGACTGACAGCCAGGTAGCTCCCATATGGCGTGAGAAAGTCAGTGCTCTGTAAAATGAGCTTAGTTCGGAGAAACTTCAATTAGTTTTTCAAAAGCATGTGAGCACACAAACACTCACACACACACACTCGCACACACCGACTCACTAATACACGAGTGTACTCCTGACTTGGTAATTAACATGAAGCGGTGGATTAACAGTTCTTTGTTTAATGAAATTAGCCTCCCAGATTGTTCTGTTTGTTCTCTCCAGAGAGAAAGAGAGACAGAAAGACCAAACCATCTGAGGCCTTGTCTGACTCAAACTTCAAACACAAATCAATACGTTGGCTTTCTTTGATTGTCAATTGATTTGCGAGGGCTCAATTCAAGATTTTTTTTAATTTTTTTTTTTTTTAGTTACGATCCGTATTTTGTTTTTGTTTGCTTTGCGTTGCGAGTTTAAGATCTGTCTCCGCCTCAGTGAAGTGGAAAAACAAGTTGTCGATGCACTTTAAGCTGTTCAGTAAATGGGACAGTCTAACATCGATTTACAAACAGACACCCTGGCATGGAGCAGACGCTAACACCAAACAGACTGGGCCACACCCCTTAAAGGCACACATTGCACACATGAGAGTGTGTGTGCGTGTGTGTGACTTTCATTTTGATTACGCTGTGTTTATGCGTTTATTATGACCATCCACAAAACTTGTTTATTTTGTTACATACGATTTTATTCAATTCAGTTATCATATTCAAGTCATTTCAATGGGGAATTAATGGTCAAAAAAAATTCTGACTCTGAATTTGAAAATGTATTTGATATCAGAGTAAATTAAGGAATGAACTTAGTCACAAAATGAATTTAACTCATTCGTCAAGGTATCGCTGTACATAAATCATGTAATGAATATTTATTCAAGTGCGGATTTTGCCATGGTATAGACAACCGAAAAAACAGAGGCAGCGATTGTGGCCACTACAGTAGGAGCGGAACATGCTGAGAGGATTGATGCAGAACGGCAAATGCTCATTATGTTCCCAGAACACATTAGGACAATTTGGACAATTAGTGACGTGTTTTGAGGAGTGCATGAGGAATATATTTGATCATTTAATAGAAACTTAAGATAGCTCCTCTCTTTTTGTTTCTACTTTCTCTCCATGTGAGATTGATCACCCGAAACTCAAATGCCTTTTCCAATGCTCAGATTAGGATTTCACATGTAAACCGTTTGCTATTTTTCATACGTCTCGCGTTTAACACTTTCCTCACAGATAAATCGCAACGAGAAGCAGTGGAAGGTGTGGTTTGATAAAGAAGCACCTGAGGAGGAAAAGGTTCCAAACTCCTACGATCAGGCACTCAACTGTTTTCGGCGCCTGCTTCTTATTCGCTGCTGGTGTCCTGACCGAACCATTGCACAGGTTAGAAATTACATGTCAAATGGTGATAGCCGACTGAAATTGTATGCTTGGAAAAAGACTACAGTTGATGTTGCGTTACATTAAATAGGAGGTCCTGACATTTTTTTGCTCAGATCAGCTCCCATCATAATAATAATTTATGCGTTTGTGCCCCATTGGGATTGTACTGTAAACACGCAGAGCTGTTGACATACTCTTGCGCTGTTTGTTCAATATTTTGGTGTTGCTCTTTCTCAAAATATTTCTTCAAATGTGTTTGCATAATTTAAAAGTGTGTTTAAAGACCTCTAAAAAGTAACGGAAATGGTATAAAAACATGTCCTGGGAGTATTTAATCTGGAACGTAAACGCTGCGATGTCAGTGAGATAACTATATAGCGTGCAGTATTGTTCTAAAAAAAATGCTCTCTTGTCATTAAATATTGAAAATAGTGTGAAGCATTTACTTCCAGTTCAAGTAACTAGAGACCACAAAAAAGCAACTGTAAGAATATTAATATTTCTTTTTTTAGTTCGAGTTCAAACCATAATGTCATCAGCCCGTAGTTGTCTCAGTTCTAGCTGCCCACACTGGAAGTCAGCGAACCTGTTTTCTGGGTTCAGTCAAGTGTTGATCCACGTAAAGCGGACTGAAGGTGGAGTCATGGGCCACTCGATATACATTTTGGGCTCGTGTCTTAAAAAACAAAAATAAACAACAACACCCTCGACTGCCTGCCCACCGGGAAATTGCCCGATGAGCTTGATTGCCAGTCTAGCACTGGTGGTGGGATGGCTCCCTGTGAGAAGAATAGCAGATGCTTAATTATAAGCAGTTGGAAATTGAATATAAGGTTTTTTTTCCTTTGTTTTGTTTTTCTTAACTTTCATCACCGGGTCAAAGCTTTTCAATAAATTAAGACAGGCATGTACAGTATTTGATGAAGTAGTCTTTCACAAGCTTTCTAAGCTCGAGTAGCTGAAGTGGCTAATGGACATTTAGTTTTTTTCCTGATAGACTGTATTGTTGCAGGATGCTTTTAAGCCTGAAGTGGAGTTTTTGGTGCACTCAGAAAGAGTAGTGCAGCTGTCCTTTTCTCATCATTTAAAGCAAGGTTTACTCCTAACTCAAAAGGAAGGAAAGAGACCTTGAAACCTCTCATTCAGTAATTCAGCCTTGAAGAAAGTACAGGGAGAAAATGCCTGAAATTGCTTTTTCTGAATTATCATTGCGTCACTTATCTGACATCTCTTTGATCCTCTCCTGCAGGCCCGTAAATACATAATGGAAGCAATGGGGGAGAAATACACTGAAGGGGCCATTCTTGACTTGGAACAGACTTGGGAGGAATCCGACTCGCGAACACCTCTGATCTGTTTTTTGTCGATGGGCTCTGACCCAACAGACTCCATCATTGCTTTGGGAAAACGACTGAAGATTGAGACCCGATACGTTTCCATGGGACAAGGACAGGAGGTCCATGCCCGTAAACTTCTGCAGCAGAACATCGCTCATGTAAGTGAGCGATAAGTGGTGGAGCTGTGCCATTTGGTCCAAAATGCATTCTTCTTTAATCTCTGCCATTATACAAGATGTCATCTCAAAGCATGTCTTTTGGACTCTTGGTCGCATCTTATACATTCTCAGCGAGTTAACAGTGTCAATATTTGTTGTCTGCAGGGTGGCTGGGCCTTACTCCAGAACTGCCACCTAGGTCTGGATTTCATGGATGAGCTAATGGACATAATCACAGAGACAGAATTTGTCCATGACGGTTTCCGCCTATGGATGACCACTGAGGTCCACAAACACTTCCCTATCACCCTTCTCCAAATGTCGATCAAGTTTACAAATGAGCCACCGCAGGGGTTGAAGGCGGGTCTTAAAAGGACCTATGGAGGTACAGTAGTGTGGCTTGTTTCCAGTCAGAAACAATCAAGGACTCGTTAAAACCTAACCTCTTTACAATTTTGAGCTCTTTCACACCAAACTCATCCAAGCATGCTCTTTGGAACCTTTCGGCACTGGGACACAGTCCTGGAACGAGCTGATTTCATAATGATGGAAGTCCAAATGTGCTGGCATGCTCAATCAAGATGAAAGGGTTCATTCCCAAAATGCTCGATACGTATTGAATTACTTTTTTGTGCGTTCCAAGACTTTAGTACAGTGAAACTTTTTTTCAAGATGGCGGCGCGCATAGACGCAGCGGCTAACGGCTCTCCCTTTCAGTACTATTTTCCATTGCACTAACTATTCTCTTATTTATCTAATTTATATATTTTATTATTGTTGTATTGCACTGGGGAGGGGAGCTCTCTATTCTCGTTGCACACTTGAGTACAATGACAATAAAGGGATTTCTGATTTCTGATATAAACAGGTTGCTAATACAAAGCCAACACAAGCCTAAAACTGAGCTGCACACAATTAACCAGTTGTAAACAAATAGTTATTTACGCATGTCAGAGGAAGTTGGAGACCGGGCATTTTAAGCCAAAATAATTGCCCTGAAGCCATCATGAGATGGCAGGACCAGTTTTTTTTTTTTGCTTTTGTTAATTTTATAGGAAAACAGTTAACTAATAATCAGGATTTACAAACTAAGATGGCAGAAATGTAATTGTGCTAGGAATAAAGATTCGCACATCCTGACCTCAGTCAATTCTCTATTTTGGTCGCAGATCGTTACCAAGCATAAATATGACAGAAATGAATACAAATGTAAACAGATCGATCCGTAGTTCATCATTACAGACGCGTCTGGGAGATGATTGAAAAAGGATGTCAATTATCAACATAAACCTTTCTTTGCTGTTGTTCAAAACATATCGAATTTGTGCGGCTGTTTCATCAGAAGAATGAGGAATTCATTCAATTGTATGCCCGAACACTAATAGCATGCAAGGATCTTGAAATTTTAAATAAGCATGTGGCTGTCTTGTTTGGAGCAGTAGGGGAAAAAATATTCTGTATAAACCAGCTGTGCCTGGCTGCCTCAAGCTGGAGGGGATACATGAGGTTCCCAAGGGAGAATTAAAAGTTGCGGCGTGCATTTACCTGCAGCACTCGAGTCCATGCTTCAGTGGATAATTTCAAATCTTTATGAGATTTGAAACACATGTAGAATATATTGGGGCACATATTTCCGCCTAAGCCTACAAAACAGTTCAGGTTTTATGACTTTTTGATTGCTAAAGTACTAAATAATAAACCACTTTTATTTCCTGGACAACTTTATGATGACCTACTGTTTCAAATCTTTTCACTGCACTTTTACCCACATAGCAAAATCCACAGTAGTCACACATGAGCTTTCTGCTGATGCAGGACTTTGTGTCATCACTCCAATTTTACACCTGTACCTAATACATGTATCCACATTTCCCTCACCAGGCATTAATCAGGACCTTTTGGATGTCAGCAACATGACCCAGTGGAAGCCAATTCTGTATGGGGTTGCATTTCTTCATAGCACTGTGCAGGAAAGAAGAAAGTATGGCCCCCTGGGATGGAACATTCCCTATGAGTTCAACCAGGCAGACTTTAACGCCACTGTGCAGTTTGTTCAGAACCACCTTGACGACATGGATGTCAAAAAGGTAGGAAACAGCGACCGTTCAGAGAATATTTTGTATCTGTCGGTTTCTCAACTCCCTCCAACAGTAGCCTTGACATGCAATAAATCACTGAGTGCATTATCTGCGAGTCACACTATATTGCAATAATTCAGTGTCATGTCACAAGGAAGGTTAACTAAGTGGTCAAATGGGCAGTAACACTGAATAAGATGTGGTATAAGAATGAACAAGATGAGGGAAAGATTTGTGCTTATCATGAACAGCTGGGCAAAGTGTTTGGACTCCTTCCAAGAAAATCTTCATAAGAGCTTTTTTTGTGAAAAACAGAGCTAAAAGTGTGAACTAAGGATTTTCTGACAGACAGGTCATAGAGAGGTGTGACCATATTTTATAGTTTACCTCTAACGCTGAGGAGATCCTCAGCAGGTGACAACAGAAACAATAGCATCTCTCGTGTGTTTAACAGTTTTAGAGCATATTAAAGATGTCCTGTAACTCATTCATACAAAATATGAGGACATCACTTACTGTTTCTGCCCTATCTATTATTGCAAAAAATGAGCTAAAAGCATCAGCAGAAAACAAAAATAATCAGATGACCAGTCAGGACATTTTCCTCTAAGCGTCATCAACGCCAATTGCCCACGCAACAGGACTCAGAGGTTCAGCTTTTCAAATCCCAAGTCTCAGTCCCCATGCACTTACATCGGATCACTCACCCACTGCCCACCCTATCCTGAACTTTGCAATTTTTTTTTTTTTCTGAATTGAATTGAATTCAATCTAAAGATCTCACATGGCATGCATACATGTGCTTGGGCATGAACGAGTGCAGCGTAGTGGGAGAGTGCAGGTCAAAGGGGAACACGAGCGATAGAAAAGAAATGTTCAAGGATTTTTTTTTCATGCGGGTCAGCCTCAATAAAATATAATACTACCGTATTTTCTGGTCCACAAGTTGCTCTAGAGTATAAGTCGAACCAGCCCAAAAATGCATAATGAGGTAGAAAAAAACATAAATAAGTCGCACTGGAGTATAAGTCAAATTTTTTTGCGGGTACTTAATTTTACAAAATACAAGATCAAAAACAGACATTTCATCTTGGAAGACAAGTTACAACATTAATAAAACAATAAAGAACAGGCTGAAGAGGTGTAAGATATGTTAACACACTGAAGGTATATTAAGCTACATGAAAAATGAACAGAAAAGGTGTCCAGTGTTCGTGTTAATGTTTTTGAGACAACACTGTCTGTGCTCAGATAGAGGCAGTTACGTTGCATGAAGCGGAAGCACCAAGAAAGTCCTCCCGCAAAGTCCTTTCTATTCATCGCCTTGGCAACTACATGAGCGTGGACCCTGCACTCTCCCGCAGCACGTTGTTCAAGCAACCAATGGCAAACTCGTTCCTCAAGCTGTGGCCATCGAGCTTTCAGTTTTCTTCACCACTTGGTTTCCAGAATGCATTGAGTGGCATAATGTATATATTGGAAACCTATAGAAATGATCTTAACAGAATATATACTTAAGGAACATAACTGTCTAAATGATGTCATTTTTTGGGGGGGTTTGTAGTTATTCTAAAATGAATCCCAGTGTGGTTGCCTGTCTCTGTTCCACAGGGTGTGTCGTGGATCACAGTGCGATACATGATTGGAGAAATTCAGTATGGTGGCCGCGTGACCGATGACTATGATAAGCGACTTCTCAACACCTTTGCCAAAGTGTGGTTCAGTGAGGAAATGTTTGTACCTTCATTTAACTTCTATAAAGGCTACAGCATCCCAAAATGTTCCAGTGTGGACCAATACATTTCATATATCCAGGTAAGATTATTTCAGTAATTTTTCTTGCAAAACAAGATAATAACAATGCTCTTGTCATATCTAAATTTAGTCTGCTTAAGCGCAAACATGCTCCTTTTCCCACACTATATTTCAGATTTATCAGTTTGCTGAACTGCTGTGCGCAGCTCCTCTGCTTGTTTCACAATGATGAATGCTTGTGGCTGGCAGGTTCTGACCTCGGGGGTTCTCACGCTCTACATTCATTTGTTTGGGATTTGGTCCTCGGTATCCTGTGATGGCTTGTTAATTTTACTCTGTTTCAGAATTCTTGTCTGGCTTGCCACAAGCAGGTGATTGCAGAGTCCAGGAATAAATGTGATTTGGTCAGGAGACAATTGGCACAATCATGAACAGAAATTACTTAGAGATTTTGTGAATTCAAATACAATGAATATTAAAACGCACAGGACTGTTCAAAGCATTTTGTGTTCTGGAGAGAACTCCAGGGACCTGGGACAAAAAAATGTTCTCGATGCTGTCATCATGGCGAGTACTGACGTGAGCGTGGACGGCCCGGCCTTCCTGGAAGAAAATTTTCCATCCTTTACAAAATGTGCCAAACACACCACAAATCCGGTTACAAAATGGTC
This sequence comes from Idiotropiscis lumnitzeri, assembly GCF_059441095.1. Classification (NCBI taxonomy): domain Eukaryota; kingdom Metazoa; phylum Chordata; class Actinopteri; order Syngnathiformes; family Syngnathidae; genus Idiotropiscis; species Idiotropiscis lumnitzeri. The sequence goes on along the minus strand of NC_142400.1, from coordinate 13,825,857 downwards.
TGGAGTTTCTCCCCAAATCAATTGAAACAGTTCATTTTTCACTGTGCGACAATGTAACATTTTAGACAATGAGAATTGTCACTGACACTTTTTCACCCCCCAGTTGAGTGGGTGTATATCAACGATGAATTTGGACCGTAATTGAATAATGAGTCACGAGCCAACATCACAACAGTGCCGAATTCAGATACAAAGCGTTTTTCGAGGCTTTTTTTTTTTTTTGTCTTTCATTGGCTATTGCCAATCCTCAAACAAAATAGAGGTCATTTTGACGTACTGAATGTCAGAGATGGACACTTTACTCTATTTTGCCAGTCTGTCCTTTATCCACGACCCGGGCACCCTTCCGTCAACATCCCTCCGTCCTAATTCATTAAAATAATCATCCTTTGCCCCCATCTATACTCGTTCTTTTAAATCACTTCTATCCTTGCATTTCAAATGTTTTGCATAAAACATAGGGGAATAATTTGCTGTTATTGAAAATCCCCTTTAAGACACACATATATAATACATTTTTTTTTCCTTCAGGGTCTCCCAGCCTATGACACTCCAGAAGTGTTTGGTCTTCACCCAAACGCAGACATCACCTACCAAAGTAACTTAGCAAAGGAAGTATTGGACACAATTCTCAGTATTCAGCCCAAAGATAGCTCATCAGGGGGAGGGGAGACCAGAGAGGCTGTGGTGTCCAGGTTGGCTGACGACATGCTGGAGAAACTGCCCGCAGACTATGTACCTTTTGAAGTAAGTGTGTGAGTGTTGTTGGGAGCATGTGTGAACCCTGAGGGGAGTGTTTCAGTGGAGCAAAACACCATGAGTAATATTCGTCACTTTTCACTGGTAACATGCTAAGTGGCAGAGTGGTTAAGGCAGGCAGAGGGGTGGCGTGTGCATTAATGTGTGGTGAAGACATTAATAGAGAAAACAGGATTGAAAGAGGATTGTTGATGAAACAATTGGATATTAGGCAGTTATCAGCAATGTACCAGGAGAACCTGTGGAGGAGAAGATGCTGCTGAAGTATCACATTAGGGATTTTCCAGGAAATACTGTACTACTAAAAATAATGACAAATACAAATTACAAATAATCCTTGTCGTAGTAGTAGCTATAGAAACGTCACATCTTGATCTCAGTTGTACCTGCAGATGTTCGTGTTTTCTCTTCAACAGCGCAAATGCATCAAACTGGAAAAAAGTGGCTCGCATAATGGATGGATGTTATATCACAAGATTATATATGTAGAAAGGGAGGACACTTTGCTCTCATCAATTTAAATGTTGTATGTTGAAAATAGCATTGAAAAAAAAAAAAAAGCAGAACATGCTTTTCAGTGTTCACGATGTTCCATAAGTGCATGCCACACCAGGCCAATTTGTGTGCTGTAAATTCATTATTGCAAATTAGGACAACCAAATTTATAGAAACCTGGGGAAAGCTGGTACAGTTGTATCTGAAAATGTTAGTTGGCTATTCAAATGGGAAGCATCGTGCACAAGCATGCACAAGTAATGCTGTTGTTGCTTTTTTTTTTAAAATAAATAAAAGCCTCTTCTTTTTGTGAAATAAGGTTTGCGATTTAGGAAAGGCAACATCCATGCTAGCTCATCAGGAACCACAATTAAACTCATTGGTTCGTTTATCTCAGACGGGTTGTTTAGGGTAGTCCCCTAACATGTATCGGCTGCAGTTTATGTCACATGATGGTGTATGACTCATTTTTGTCAGCTGATGTTCCACGGAACATCTGTCTGAGATAAATGATTAGAAATAATCATTCATAGCTCATAATAATTGATGACTTAACTCAACCTGCTTAAACTTTAGTCGGGACTCGATTTGAATTGATTTTTGCCACTGTAACTGTTGACCAGCTTGAAATTTAAATAACTTAAGACATACTTACAAAAGTTGGTAAGGTAGTGCTTGAGGTTTGTGGGACGGGGAGGTTGTAATCAATATTGTCCCTGTCATCATCTGTCCCGACAAATTCCATCAGTTCTATTGTATTGTATCCGTGCTGGCAAATGGTCTAGCTCTCTATCACAAAGGCTGAATATGGCATCTTTTTCACTTTGACGGATAACTGCAATGTTGCATGCCGTGGCAGCGTTATCCCCGACACCCAAAATATTACGAACTTCACCCATAGTGAATCTACAGGAGATGAAAAAATTAGACTTAGATACAGCAAGAAATGTGTATGTACACCGAGCTCCAGTGCACGATCCTACAGGTCACTGTAGTGACCAATCATATGTTTGCTCATTTTGGAAACACACCAAACACAATTTGAGCAATTGCAAATTCATATATAATTACCAAACATCCTAAAGATAATGTTTACAGAAAATCATTGTCCTACTTGAAATCATTTGAAAGATTACTCAGTAATATATTTAGAGCCCTATAAATTCAATTAATCTTGTTGATCACAATTGTGGCTGGCGGATTGAAATGGAGAACCACGACCTGGTCCAAAAAGGCCATCACAGCGCCTATCCTGTGCTTAATAAATCCACTGTCCTTCCTCAACTCGCCAGGTGAGAGAACGTCTTCTGAAGATGGGTCCTTTCCAACCAATGAACATCTTCCTGCGTCAGGAGATAGACCGCATGCAGAGGATCATAGTTCTGGTCCGAAACACCCTAACTGATCTCAAGTTGGCGATCGATGGTACCATCATCATGAACGAGAACCTGCGAGACGCCCTGGACTGCATGTATGATGCACGTATTCCTGAACGCTGGAAGAAGGTCAGCATCGTATTTACGAACTGTATTAGTACTGCATATACAGAAGCAAAATTGATGTAAGTATTACAGATGTCGAGCAGCACAATTCAGTCGGAAGATTCATTGGAAAGGATGACAGTAAGAGTTGATGTTTTTGTTTATCATACCAGCCACAGTCAGGCTTTCGTTAAATAAGATGCAGCCATATACAGAATCTTGCCCCACACGGTCATAATATAAGCAGATGCATTTCAATTGATGCTCGCTCAAAGATATAGTTAGATGGTTTTAGTATTTTGGGTTCACCAGAAAAGCATCAACAGTGAAACATAAGATCTACCAATTGAAAAGCTGCGTTTTTTTCAAACATAGTCCTTCATTAAAATTAGCTAGGTTTTTGACTGGATTTTTTTTTGTGGCTGTGACTCAGGAATGACAAATTATATCTGCAGTCTGGATGTGGTTCTATTCATTTTCAAATCAATACCACTGTGCTAAATAAACAAATTAACTTTTTGACTTTATCTTCTGCTGCACAGTAATTCACATTTCCTTGTTTTTCATGTTTTCCTTTTGCCTTCTCTGAACTGCTGCTTTTGGCAGTTTACATTGTTAAATTGTGCTGTCATCTTCTGTAGGAATCATGGGCCTCCAGTACTCTGGGGTTCTGGTTTACGGAGTTACTTGAGCGTAACCGGCAGTTTCAGGCTTGGATCTTTGAGCGGCGACCAAACTGCTTCTGGATGACTGGCTTTTTCAACCCGCAGGGGTTTTTGACAGCTATGAGACAGGTAAACCCACCAATGAGACAAGATACCACAATCTAGGCATAGTGAGAGGTGCCCTCTTGTACAAATACATATTTGTAAACCACAGGTGAGGGGAGTACAGGTCCGACATTAAGCCTTTATGGCAGGTGATCCTGTCAAAACCGGTAGTGCCATCATATACAATGTGTAAAGTTTTAGTGATTCGTTGGGGCATTTAGAAACACACATTTCAGTTTAAATTTATGAATGGGTTTTGCATGGTCCTTTTGCAAAACTAAATTATATATATATATATATATTGCGTCGTCTCAACATTCTATTTCTGCCAGGTTGTATTATGAAAAGCTGCAATATAAATAAAGGTTTTATTGATTTCACATGCAGGGAATATTCTGTTATTATTGGTTTTCTACATCAGTGACTACTTTGTCTTATAAAATCTATAATGTAGTGATGATACTGTATATGTTTGATGCGAAAAGATTTTGTTAAAGTAGTGGCCTTACAATAACTCATGAGATGCTTCTGGATCTGGGTGGAATACTAGCTGAATGCATGTCTATTTTTTTTCCATTCATCAGTTCAAGTCTTGACAGTTTACAGAAAAGGATTTTTATGTCCGAAATAGTGACTGAAGATATTCAACTGTGAAATTCCCTTTATTCCATTTGCTCTCTTATCGTACTCTCTGCTCTTTTCAAGTCATATGCGATTGATTTTCACTCTGTTGCCGCGGACGATTTGGTTGATGGAGTGTACTTACAGTGTTTTCACTGAACCTTTATTACGGCCTTGTTATCAGCATTGATTCTCTTGGCGAAATGTCATATTTCACTTCTGCCAGTTATTCTGCTCATATAAGAATACGTTTCTCCCTGGGCTCACACAGGAGATCACCCGGGCCAATAAAGGCTGGGCTCTGGATCGTATGGTGCTTTGCAATGAGGTGACCAAGTGGATGAAGGATGACATCACGCAGCCCCCTGCAGAGGGAGTGTATGTCTGCGGACTACATTTGGAGGGGGCCGGCTGGGATCGCCGTAACTGCAAACTCATTGACTCCAAACCAAAAGTCCTTTTTGAAATGATGCCCGTGATCCGGATGTATGCGGAGAATAATGGTAAAATGAAGATTTTCAAACTGTCCCACTTTCCTCTCAACATTTGCCTCCCGCAGTGTCCGAATGACAGTGCAATTTAGTCAGAGTATTGATTGATGGCGCAAGTGTTTGTTCAAGATAAGAAAAGGCTATTTTCAAGCAGGCAGGAAACACCATGACAGCATTCCTCCTCAGTCGCTCACATTTTTTAAACTCCCTGATTTTTTTTGGAGTTGAAGCACATTGGTAAGCGATGTGTGGAAACAAGTGAATGAAGATTGATCAGAAATGGTCTTATTAGGTCCGTTTCTAGTTTGTATTGTATTCTTGTCTGAAAAATGACTTTCATCAGGTTCTTCCAGAAAATGTTTGACCTTGCGGATGATAGCATTAAAAAAAAAAAAAAATATATATATATATATATATATATATATATATATACTGGCAACATAACCAATCATATCCATCAGACTTTATCTGTATGGCACTATCAAGTGCTCCTCACAGAAAGATCAAACAAAACCAAACAAACATAATCCCATTTCGCCCTCACAAATTAACAGATCATTTGCACAAATTGCTTTTCACTCAAGGGTCAATGCAACTTCCTGTACTGGTAGCATTTTCACACAGATTTAAATGGCTTATTGACTTGCAATCTTCAAGAGTCAGAAACTGCAAACCTCCACAATATCTAAACATTTGTCCCGTGAAATCTACTACTGAAGAGCCAAACTAGGGGTCTTCATAACATTAAGGATCCAGAGTTTTTCACGGCTATTTTTTTATTTCTATATATATATATATATATATATATATATATACTGCCGAGCATGCCTGTGGTCAAGTATTTTTATCCTAATCAGAATATGAACAAAAATGGAGGAAGATAGTCCAAAAACTAAATGAGACGTTGTACATTAAGTAAGCTTTTACCAATTCCAACATAAACTCTTTGGCACAGCATATCAAGACCTTCATCCGGTTCCAGCTATTCCATTTTCATGACATTTTTTCTCATCAGATTTAACACTAATGTATATCTTTCCTTTTGCTCACATGTTGCAGGAATCAAGGACAGCCGCCTTTACTCTTGCCCAATCTACAAAAAGCCCGTTAGGACAGACATGAACTACATTGCAGCAGTTGACCTAAAGACCTCACTTGCTCCAGAGCACTGGATCCTACGGGGTGTGGCACTCCTCTGTGATGTCAAATGATTGACAAATGTGAACACGGGAATATACAGCAGAATGGTGCGCTTAGAACAATGTACGGAGAATTGCACTCAAGTCTGTGCAAGCAGGTACTGACTAGATGAGGGATGTTCAATCCTGTTCCTCGAGGGTCCGTGTCGTGGCTGTTTTCCATTTCTCCCTGCTGTAACACACCTGATTCGAATCAAGTCATTATCCATCTTCAACAGACCTTGCTGATTATGTGATCATTTGCATCAGGTGTGTTGGAGTAGGAATAGGATCGAATACCTCTGGACGAGAAGATGCCTTAAAATAATGCAGCTTCGTGAAACTATTGTGAGAATTTTTGCCTCCTCTAGATGGCACTCTTGACTTGAAGATGCTGTGGAAATGTAATAAAATTCCGTTGCACTAACCTTTATCTTTAAACCAATAGCAGCATCAAGAGGAGTAAAAAAACAATACAAAAAAATCACAAGTGCTTCATGAAGCTTCATTTTCACATCACTACCATAAAAGGCCCAGATTTGATTTACAACATGAAATGATCGTACATCTTGGATAATCTTTAAACGTCATCTTGGTTATTTTCTTTCAAATAAGCACACCTTGACTGAAATACATGGAAATTTAATGACTTTTGTCTTGATAAAAAAACAAAAAAAACAATAGAATCATTAAAACATCAAAATAAATTGAGTAATATTTTCTTTTCTTACAAAACCACCAAATGACACCACTTATCTATAGCTACCCTGTACACAGATACAAGCAGATACCTGTAGATCCCATTGAAATCATCTCTACCTGTTATCTAATGTGTGACATTAACCTGCTTTATAACCTTGTGTGTTGTGCAAATAGCCAATTTTGACAAGTTGATGCAAGTGTGAAAACATGGCCCAACATGGATTATTGACTGAATTGATAGACATTCAATGCTCCGTGCATCTAAAAAGGTCGATGTAGTTGTATTCACATGTGATTCTGTCTGTGTCATGCATTATTCCTCTGTAATGTTTTGTAGCCTTCATTTTAATAAAAGAAAATCCTGGCCTGCATCATTCAATTAAAATTTCCGTCAATCAAGTCATTGTCATTGGTCACGCTGGGCTTTTTCGATTGCGGAACAAAAGTCCTCTTGTTCTCTGCATATTCTAGCGTTGCATATCAATTATAATCCAACTTGTCACGTGTAAAGTGAATGGAATATAGAGTGATTTTTTTTTTCTTTGAAGCCTTCCAGATATGAGTCAGAGTACACTTTGAATTGTTTTTGGAGGTGAACTTGCTTGGCTGGCTCAATTCATGCCATTTGGCTTTCCTAAAACCACAATCAAATTCTGATAGATTTCATGGTTTTATTTCCTACTTGGCTGTACATGCTACACTTACAAATGTATACTACAGCTGTGGCAAGGCAACAATTTGTCGGGGTCCTTTTTTTTCTAAGACCTACAATTTTTCACTGCCACTAAAAAAAGTCTCCAACCTGACATCAGTGTTGGCTCTGAAGCCAAAATAATTCAACGCCAGTCTCATGGCATCATATTCCCTTGAGACAGTGAGCGCGTCATTTCCGTGTGAACAAAGTAGGTTTTGAGCTCTCCTTTGCCCTTGACGTTAATGATGCCTCGACAGGAGCACATGTAGCCCAGCGTCAGAAGTATGCGGCTTGTCTCCTCCGTTACCTGCAGGGTGAGGAGGGAAATAAATAATTACGTCCACTCAAATAAGAGAGCTACCAAATGAGTCATGCATTTCTCATCAACGTAATACTGTACATGTATATTTTAAACCTAGAACCAATGACAACATATCCCACCAGATATTTTTGCAGTATCCCATATGCATTTTGTTAGACAAGTAGAGGACAGCATCAAGTGGATTTGCGCTTTTCCAAACGGGGAGTTACATTTCTAAAAAAAAATTCCTTTAATTTGTGTATACTTTTTTTTTTGCAATGACATCCAATACAAGAGTTGTGTAACAAAATAGGCATTTACAAAGAAAAAATTGGTCTGTTTTAAATCACACTATTAAGTGATTTTTAAATCAGAAATACAATATAATGCTTATTGTAGCGCAACTACTAGTGCGACACTCAGATTGCGAGTTAAGAACTTTTGGTCATTTGTTGCCCACAACTTTACGCGCAGTTTGGGCTTTTCCGGCTGTACATGACAGTTACATTCTTGTGTCAATGCCAGCCAAAAAGAGCCAGGTGTCAGGTTCTTGGTTAAGGTATGGTGGAGGAGCACCCAAATGCAGGGAAGGGAGGCAGCAGTAACGTGAAGGATATTTAATTGAAGAAACAAAAAGCAAACGGGGAACTTGGAATAAATAAAAATCTCAAAGTACAAAACAATAAGGATCAAAGTAACAACCAAACTAGAAAATGAGGACTAGGACTTGCATGGACAAAAGGCACTGAATCAACACAACAGGAGACAATTAAGATAAACAACTGAGAAAGACAAGAAGCGAAAGCAAATAGGGAACTAAGTACAAACAAATTAACGGGACAACGAGGAACACCTGGACAAGCCACAAAGGGATGGAGGGAGCTGATTGATGAACACTAGGGAATGGGATGACAAGCACAGGCGGACACAATCATCTGACAAGAAAAAGAAACCCAAGGAAAAACCAGAAACTAAACACTAAACCAAAATCAACAAACAGACTATCACACCATGGACTCGTTTAACAGTGCTGGTGTGAACTGGTTCAATCAATTGTTTTTAGTGTGCGATCTTTTTATGTCTATTTACATGTTGTGCTCACATGCAATTGACTTCAGCCTTCTGAAAGACTTGAAAAAGTGAGTTTGTGCACTACACAACATATAAGATTAAACCATTCTAAATATTGCCATATCGCAAATATACTGTATATTCTTGAGTTTCCGCAGTTCCACTGAGTAGCATTCGAGGAATGTGCAGGCTGTGAAGTAGAACTGAATAGATGTCTTACGCCACTCAGGTGGAAAAGCATCAGAGTTTATCAGTGCTCAGGCAGAGAGCAAATAAAAAAAAGCGGACGACGTCACATGGAATGTGATGTGCTTGCTGCCATGAATAGATTGTCTAGCAAGAATAATAGTTTTATCTTTGATGCATCTGTTCTGTCATTTAAAATGTCAACTGTGACAAATGAAATGGTGGGGCTCGGGAGGAAAACAAAGGATTGAGCCAATACAGTTCCAGAGAAGCACTCCATCTGATTTGTCCTTGAGAGAAGTACTGATAAGAGGGATTTTTTTTTTTTTTCAATGCATTATACACAGTTTGGGGATTTTTTTTTCTTTTCAATGCATTATACCAGTGCTTCTCAATAATTTTCTGTTTCGCCTCCCCCAGCAACAAGAAAACAATTTGCGCCCCCACTCCACCACCCGCTCTCCACCACAATTATATACAATAGCATTTTTGTTGCAAAACAAACCTACACCTCAGCGTTATTATTCACTGTGCATAATGGGCTTTGAGAGTGCCACTGCCAACTACTGGAGTGGATGTGCAATTGCACTTTATTGTAGTAAAGCGGAAAAAAAGCATGTTCCCCGGGGTCACGCCCCCCGCCCGAGGATAAACCGCCTCACTATTTGAGAAGCACTGCATTCTACACAGTTTGGTTTATTTCACCCCCACCAATCGCAGAATCCAACAACAGCCACAATGTTTATTAAAATATCTTTACCTGTCCATGTCAACCTTTGGGGTCCAAAATCTGGCCAGAATTCCAAAGAATCAGGGATTTCACTACAGTGGTTGGCATGCATTCTTGCTGTGCATGTGACTTGGATAAAGCCTTGTCTCTGCACTTTAAATACACCATCATTTGCTTCCCACTTTCTGGCTAAGCCAGGAATCTCAAAACCTGTGACCCAGGGCCTTTTTCGGGACACAGTATGGAAATTTACAGCCCCCTACTTGACATCAACTTTTAATGTTAATGCAACTCCATCTTTTTATTTAATCACTTATGGGCTACCATAGCTCAAGCTCATGACTGCTTCAGCAAAACCTAATTCGTAAGTGACACTTAGAGGCATTAAAACTGATCCTGTCACCCAGTCATGTCTTTTTCAAAACCTGCCATGGAGATAGGTGATGAGAATAGCTAAATTCAAGAAAAACAGGAGACGGAATATATATTTTTTTTTTATTGAGCACAGTGGCACCCCGACATGCCTTGATGAAGAGAAAGACATCAGACGTCATTACTCAAGTAGACATGTTGAGGAGTATGCAAAGAGAGAGAGATGAGAAAGCGGAACGGATTACCAATCCTGTTCACGCACTGAAGATCCATTAATGTTCAGAATCATAACTAATAAAGATTGAGACGATTCAATTTGTTGTACTTTTTTCCAAATACTCAAATCCCTTTCATTGAGGAATACTTGTTCCCCGGCGGCCGACTCACATAAATTGACTTTGAGACCCCCGAGCAATCATTTGGCAGTCGACATGCAAATCAGTATAGCACCAGTGATTAATCATGTGACCATTGCCTGTGTGCATGCAGCAGCAGTGTTTACGCTCCAACACAGATTCCACACATGGTAGCACAAACTATAACACGGTGAGTGAAAAGCTTGTTTAATGGCCATACAATAAATAATAAGAAAATATGATTGAAAAGGAGTATTCAGGAAAATGGTTCCGGGAGTATCAACTGCTATTTTTTTTTTTTAGTGGGAAAAGTAAAACATTCACTGGAAAGCCATACGTGTTGATTTTGGTCACACAAAAACATCTCCGTTGCTTACCTGTATTTTTCCAAGTATGCCCGTGCTGTCCATTCGACTGGCTACATTCACTGTGTTCCCCCAGATATCATACTGTGGTTTTTGTGCGCCAATGACTCCAGCAATCACTGGACCGTGGTTGATACCTGCGACAGAAAATTTAATTGGAACTATTTGATGTCTTGATCAAAAGCAGCATGTTTTGTTTAAAACAACATGATCAAGCATAAATTCAAATCAAAATGCTGACACTGCCATACTGTGTTATTGTGGTGCGGTTGGTTTGCTATCCCACTGTTTTTATTTAATAAACAAAACCATGTCCACATAAAAGTCAATCTTGTTTTGTCAACTGCTTTTGCTGTTCTCTTCATCTGTTTGCAAACAACACATGGCCAGTGTTGTCTTCTTCAATGTTTTCTGTTTATATCTTCTTGTATTTCAGTGCTATATACAGACTTAGCATATAAACAACATTTTGATTTGTTTTAAATGATTTCATGCAGAGAGGGGCTTTGTCTCTGACTCTGGAGAGATAACTTTTCAACTGCTGGAAATAAAAATGAATTTCCGTGAGGACGGAGCTTAAGTGGAGGTCAATTGTAGCCGGGTTCTTTATCCACAACGATGAATAGGTCTGACAAAGTGTTTTCCGTCGCAGTGCACAGCATGAGGGCCTCACATCGATCTGGCCAATGAGTTAATTTCTCGAGTGGAAGTTGATCACTGGCACACAGTGATATTCATTATCCTGTTAAAACAGCGGGTGGAGATTTCCACCACCCTCTCTGTACGTCTGTCTGGAAACAGCAGGGATGGACTTTCACACACATGCACACTGCTGAGTTAGGACAGGTTGAAGGTATTGAACTCTTGCACTTACCACATGTAGTGAGCCTGGTCCTTCCTTCCTGTTTTTCTCTGTTGTCTGGTTCTTACCAGTATACAAATAGCATCTAATAGCCTGCATCTAACGTTTTTTTTCCGGTTGTTCCAGGGTAGTGAAAGACCAATTTTGTATTGTTTCACTTGAGCTCTTATCTTCACATACAACTAGAGTATGCACTTCTCAACTGAAGCGTCACATTTTAAGAATGCTTGCTGGTAAATCCAAAGTGCAGGGAAAAAAAAGCCCAAAACATCCCATATTAAGAAATTATTAACTGTAATTAAATTTTCTCAAACCTACCGACTCTGAGTTTGAAATCGTTGAAGGAGTGTCTGTTGATAACATCCAGCTTCCCCACTAAAGCAAATGCAAACTCCACCATGGTCCCAATGTGCATGTACTGTCTGTCATGTTCCTGTGAACATAGATCGCAATATACGACACAATAGTTTCGAATCAGTTAGAATATCAAAATTCAAGTAGTATTTTGAAAGTGTATTTATCTTAACCTGTGATGAGTACTCTGGTCCAGGCGAAGCATTGAGCCCCGTAGCAGCCATGTATGTGCTTCCAATAGTTTTAATCTTTTCCACACCACTGAATTTTGGCTTTGACAATAGCTGGACACATAAATGCAGAGAACACAGAACATAAATAAAGATAAAGTTGCATGTAGATGTAAACTCACCGCAGTCAATATTAATTTACCTCATCAAAATCAGCGATGATCTCATTAAGAAGCCGAAGACACTCCAATCCTTCCTTGTTGACATCAGATTCTGTGTAAAATTCTTTGAAGTCTGGGATGGAGGCGAACATGACACACACCAAATCATAAGACTGGTGGTACAGATCCTGCCGGATAAAAAGCACAAGTTAAAACTGACTGCACGAGATATGGGCATGAGCTTGTTACTGCCAAGATTTCTAGTGGGAGTGAAGTACAGACTTTGATATCAGCGTCACTTTAGAAGCCTTTGGCCTTGACATTCAAACTTTTGGAATAAGAGGATGCCTGACATTACTGAGACTATTTGGAATATTTACATCAGAAGTGTCATTCCTATAAAAGGAAAATGATCTCTAAAAAAATTAAATCCTGTAAAACATAATTGATCATGTGCCCAGTACGAAGCACAACAAGCAAGAAAAAAAAAGATGGTAAAAAGCGTGCGGAAACATGTTTAATATTTGGCTTGGTAAGAAAAAGATTAACAAATATCCTCGATTACTGTGGACTTATACTTTTATCTCTTGTCCATGACCTTTAAAAAATGTTTACAAATTAAAGGCATTATTATTATTATTATTATTATTATTATTATTATTATTATTATTATACCAAAAACATTAATCATGCTTTAAGAAGGGTGTCAACAAGCAACAAGTACCTATTAATATGACTTTTGACCCCAATCATCATAAAATATTTTGAATGTGAAACAGCACATGCATAAAAGCATTTTAACTCGTTTAATCCCAGATGTTTTCACCAGAGGAAACACCTCAATCAAAGCGTTTTTTTTCAGAATTTTGACTGATTTTGCAAAGGCTCCAGAATATTGTGTGGAGCTATGACGCCAAAGAAAAAAAAAAAAAAAGAGAGAAAAAAGGCTAAGACGTATAAATACGTCTTTGGGAGGCGAGGACTGCAATTTTGAAAACGTACATATACTTCTTATGGATTGAATGAGTTAACAGATTTTGAAAATGGTGGGGGGGACCCACAGCTTTAAAATTAGAATTGCCTGTGCTGCTCTTGAGATGAGTACCACAGCATACCACACATACTGAGCCAATAAACTTAACCAACCTAATGTGACTTTATGTACTCCCAAGATTGACCAGTGAGAGGCAACAATTTATAGCAGAGCACCCAGATTGCTGACACATAAAAGAGAAAGAAGCGAGGCGAGCTATTTTATCTGGCAACTTCAATGTGGCGGCAATTTATTACCATTCATTTTCCCCACAAGTTGGACCTCCATTTTTTTAGGTGCTTTCTCACATTGAGTTTTTCTTATCTTATTCACTTCCCTTGCTTAAGATAGACCATCACTCTGTCTCACATGACAATCAACGTGCCTGTCGCTCAGCTGTCACGGATAATTTGTTAATTGAAGTTCATTAGCCATCAGATATTTGGACCTCTGCTAACTTTAATTTTAAATTGCTCAAAAAAATGAAACTTGTTAATATGTCTAACCTCATTCTTCCAGTTCCGTGCCAGAAAGTGCTCAGCAACATGTGCAGGCAAGACGTTCTCCAGCAAGACACGGTTGAGGTTTTCCATAGTTTCAATCTCCTCACACTCCTTTTTGAACTTGTTCTTCCACAGAAAGTCTAACCTACAGTAATATTCATTCTGTTACAAGAGGACACAGAGGTGAAGAGACTGAAGGGACACTTGTGCAGTTTGTTGCTATCAAGAAACAAAAAAAAAAACAATATCATACAGCAGAATCTCTAAATTTGAACGTTTTACACGATAAAAAATATGAAATTTTCTATAAATGTTTGAGGTAACATATGGTTCATAAGTGCTACATGAATCCAGTTCCGCAACTCCTGTCACACATCGTGACAAAAGAAGCCTCAGCTCAATGAGCACTCAAAGGAATAACCTCAGAAGTTCTTTTCAGAATTGTTCAGAGGTTGACCAGTGTTCCAAAGAAGACGATGTTTGACCTTAGAGTGTACACTGCATATGTAAGACTCATTCAGCACGTTGAATCACATGAATACCATTACATCACCAGCAATACTGCTAGGTGCCTCTCAGTCAATTGCAATCGCAGTCACAGGCTGCCTGCTTCTACGTCGCCTTCTACTGATGAAAAAAAATTGTGTAAAAGGAGCTCCAAACGAGATTACGATTATTTTACAGAAGGCGAGCATTACTAATTTTATAGATCATTCAGATTGTTTTTTAGTTTTTGGATAGTTTATCTGTAAGTCGTAATCAGGAAAATGATCAGAAGTAAAATCTTGAATTATTTCCCTCACTAAAGTGAATCTGCATTATACAAGTTCCACTTGTAACACATTAAGTTTTCCATGATAATATAAATTCTACATTAGTTTTAAACCCCGATAAAAAATGTCAGAATTTTCATTAAAGGTGAAGTCAAGCCTAATATTTTCTTGACAATATGTTATATGCAGGCCAACTAGTCCAAACACGGCATTGATTGATTAATATTGTGTTTGCAGAACATCAGTTAAGCAGCAAAATCCCCCTGTTTTTGTCCATCTCAGGCAGCAGCCATTTTGCCACCTTATGTCAACTGAATATGCTCAGGGATCTGATAACAACCAATCATGGCTCAGCTTGAGATAACAGCTGAGCCGTGATTGGTTGTCACCTGAGCCTTGAGCAATTTTGATGTAATCATCAATTGACAGAAGTGACAAAATGGCCGCCCCCTGAAAGGGCTAAAAACGGGTGATTTTTGCTGCTTAACTCGTACTCCACAAATACAATATTCATTAAGTGGAGGTACGTAGAACATTTCGGAGTTGACTTCCCCTTTAAGTGGGGAATCAGGTCACTTGTATCCTTCAAAAACATTAATCATCCACTTAAACGATATTAGCAGAACGATTTGCACTTTGCTTTATTTCATCTTTCTTCCACACAATTCGGTCTATTTGAGCACAAACTCACCTGCCGAGCAAGCACAAGTAGAGTGATGAAAAAAATGAAGAGTGAGATAGAGCCCATAGTCTTCAGGTCTTTGAGGACTCCTGGTCTTGAAGCGCAGAGAAGAAGACAAAAATGTGTTTTGAGAAAGCAACATGACATAAAGTATAGAACGGGATTACGATTAAAACGTGACAAATGCAAGTAAGCGTGGAAGGGGGAGAGGCGGTGGTGTCAAGTAAATGACAACAATGCCTCATTTGCAGTGCCGATATTAATCAGTCTGTCACATGATTGGTTAACAGACTGTTTTATTCCAAGCTGTTACTCCATTAAAAGTGCCTCGTCTGTTATGGTGTGACAAGAGCTTGTTTACAATTTGCATTCCTCAAGCTGGGCGCGTCTGCTACGACGCGTTTTCCCCAAGAAAAACAAAGACTATGCAGCGATTCAGTACTTGTAATTCAGTGCAAGTCCTAATTACTGTCACATGCAAACGTGTTAGGGACAGACTTGGTTTCCGTGTTCATGAATCAAGGCTGTTTAAATGGTAATTTGGTCCGAAGGTAATGTACTCTAATTAGACATCTAAAATCTTCGATTAAAGTGATTATTTAATGGAAGTTTCGAAAGTGCAGACCACTCAAACAAGCACAATCATTTTGCATATTAAAGAACTTTCAGCCTTATTAAGAGCTGACGTCTACAGACGACTGCTTTGTTTATTATCATATTAATTATTGGCATAGAAACAGAGCAGGTCGAGACGGCTTTTAAAAGAAGACTGGAGATGTTTGTGTCTGCGGCGGAGAGGACAAAAACCACAAGAGACTGCCTGAACTTTAAGTTTGACACGTTGCTTGTTTGTTTGTGCCCTTACTTGAATTTCGGCCTAATTGGTTGACTAAGAGCACTGATCCCACTGACACAAAACTAGATTTTCTTTTTATTCGGGTTTTCACCTTTGGTTGTACTAAATTATAGTGTGTTGCATCTACTCTACATAGAGCCATGCAAAACTGTGAAGTGAATGTCACAAGCAACAGGAGAATGACACAATATATGTGTGATTCCATCAGTTTTTGGAAAGGGAGAACATACTTGATATACTGCCTTGTACCTTTGTGGCACGATTGTGAAAAGCTGCAGCAGTTCATTGTTCATTTTAAAACATGTTTGTTAAAAAATGGATGGCCTTGCCAGGAAACTAACCATGGCCTTTATTTGGTATCTAGTAAAGATATTAAAATTAGAAAAATATGCTTGATAAAAGGATGATGGCCAGCAGCAGATACATTCTCAAGCGCAGCATAGTTTGCTGAGTCTGTTCTGATTCTTGTGATTCAAATGAACAAGTTCATTCTGCATTTTCAACTTTAGAGATACTTATTTTAACCTGTTTGGAGAATCTCAAAAATGCCCTGTAATGTGCTTAATGCTATTTTTTAGACATACTGAATGCATGATGCTAACGTAGGCCTTACCAGTTGTGATTTAAAGTTCGCTAAATATTAAGTCAGATTAAGCACCACTCTATTCTATGTAACGAGCTTGTTTAACCCACAAAAAAAAGTCTCCATTATTTGACAAATCAGAAGTTTTGAAAGAAAAAAAGAAACAATTATTGCATTCTCTGTTAACTACTTACATTCATGTGACTAATTCAGTTACTAATTCAATTACTTTTTTTACTATCAAGCATAACAATTCGTTTTTTATCGAAATTTGCACAACACTGAAATTTGTCCCCTGGTTTTGTGGAGATGAAGTCATAAAATAACCTGTGAGTAAAAAGTAAACAGGGAATTTGAGGAAATGTTGACATTGAGGGGAGAGCTGTTTACTTGCCACGGACACGAACCGAAGATAATGGTTGCTTTTTTTTTTTTCAAGCTATTTCTACTTGATTGACAGGAAATAGACTTTCACGTCTCTCTGCGGCTTTCTTTTTACTCATACTTCACACAGTTCTAATGGAATCACCATATAAAAGCCAAAATCTAACTTCCCTCAAAAATTCGCTCACTCACCCTGAACAAAAAATGGATTTGTCATCACGCATACATACCTGTCTAGGCTTTCAGATTTGTACAGGAATCTGCTGTATTCATCCAACAGGGAAGCGTGTGTTTGGAGAATTATGATGTTGTAAACCACCACGGCTGTCAACATGGTTATCATTTTCAGCTCATAGTTTATCCTCAGGAACACAGAGCAAGAGATCAGGCCCAGAATGCAGCTGTAAATTAAATACTACACAAATAGACAAGAAATGAAACATGTATTCAGAGTAAATGAGGTAGAAAAAAAACAATGCATATCTAAGCTAACATTTCTCTTACAGGAAGGTAGAAGTTGTTTTTGCCTGTAAAAGCAGCTGGTTGTCCGTCTGGGTAAAGCTGAGTTTCATTGGACGATATATTGACAGCAACTGGAGGCAACGCATTGTCGTCCAGAAAGAACTACAGCAAAACAAATATGAGACAACACCATAATTTACCTGACATGATGAACACATTCTTTAAACCAGCTGTGGGCAAACTACCCCCCAAGGGCCACATGTGGGCCGTAAAATGTTTTAATCCGGCCCGCCGAACTTGAAAAAAATTCAATGAATAAACCTTGCTAATGTTTTATTTTCAAAATATTGTGGGTTTTCAAAGACATATATATTGTTGTAATGCTTTTGTTCACTTTCATTTAAATTTAAATGTATTTTTTTTCTCCGATGAGGTGAGGTTACCAAAACACTCCATCCATCTGCTCCTGGTCCGGGCCCGTCTGTCAAATTTTAGAACCCATTGTGGCCCGCCAATGAAAAAGTTTGTCCACCCCTGCTTTAAACTGTTCTTCCAAAGCGTTAGTGTTTTAACACTTGAGAGAACTGTCTTGGTCTCGAGACCTGTCTCAAGACTGCATTTTGAAGATCTTGCTCTTGTCTCGGACTGACTGGATTAGCACTATGCTATTCTTCAACTCCATTAATGTGATAATAAGGAGACTCCCTCGGTAAAGCAACAAACACCTTCAATTTACATTACTAATCTTGGTAATGACAGCAAGCAAGCGCTCGGAGCAAGACACGAGTGGTAACTCAGCGGTAATTAAAATGGGATTCTTCAACAACACTGACTTCAAATGTAAAACAACATGCAAAAGAAAACTCTTTTGATGTGTGCAGCCTTGAACTCACTGACACATTTACTAGCTCACTGAACTTTAGCTGGCATCTCGAAAGAAAACAAACACAGGTAAGCTAACGTTAGCTGTAAGTAACACCAGCGAATCAAATGTTGTATTTCTGAGGTGAATATTTCTGAAACGACATTTTGATTCAACTTTAAATTGGCTTCATTCAAATGATGTGTTATTTTTATATTTCTTTTCACTTTGTGTACTTTTAGCAGCACTCAAACTACATAGCTTTACACTTGCCGACTCGCGTAAAAACACATACGGGTTCGTAAAAATGTTGCCATCAATTTAACACAAAACATATTGAACACATTCACCTGACATGAAACACAAATGCAAAAACAGCAGACATTTTTCTCATCTATCTGATGATGTTACTATATTATCACACTCAAAGCTAAGGGTTATTTAATTTCATTGTGTTCATATTACTCATTCTGTTGTGGGCCTGTGGCCGTCATTATAATGACTTAGATAAATACGGACTACGAACGTAAAATATTATTTTAAAAATCCGTCAAAATGTGTCTTATGTAAAAGGGAGTGATTTCGCTCTCAATTTAATTGATTTTTGAGGTTCAACTCTGATGGTCATAACTGTAAAAAAAAATTCTGATTTGAGATTTTTAGGGATGTTGTACATTGAAATACCAGCAGTCAAAATGTATTTAAAAGAAAATGTAAAAAATGATCTTTAAAAAAAAATTATTAATGATGGTCTCAGGCAAATGTTCTTGAGCAACTGTACCTTGAAACATTGAATGTTTTGGGGTTTTTTTTTTCAGCCGTCGATCCATTTTCTAAAGTGCTCTTCAGAGTCACAGAGGGGCTATGAGCTACCCCATCTGATTTGTAGGAAAGATGGGCTTGAACCAGTAGAAAAATAAAATTTGGCTGCGCAGGCAAACAAAGCCAAGTTAATTTCGTTCAACTGCCCTGAGCAACTGACCCATGACAGGCACAAAATGAGATTACAATCTTCCACAAACAATTTGTGGAAAGGTCTCATTCACAGTGCTAATATTATGCTTTGTCATGCTATTGCAACCTCAGGCTAGTATTTCACTCTCATAAACCACCATCTTGATTGAACTGTTTTGGTCTCTTAACACAGAAAAAAAAATCGTCATTGGGTGCTCTTAAAATAAGTTCATGAATGAGAAAATTCCAATGTAAAAGCATAACTTGTAGAACGAGCATTAATAGACTTTCAAAACCAATGATTTGTGAAACAAATAAGAATATGAATCTCGTAAATCAATATTTCTGGAATAAACTGAACTGCATTCCAGAATTAGGAATGTACTCTAATATACTGAATTTTGTTGCTTATGCTTCTCTCATATTTTTAGTTGCACTGTGTTGTCAGAAAAGTATCGCTTTTCCTTTTTTTTTTTTTTTGCCCTGCTTGATTATGAGTGTGATGGGCATTATTCTGGATATGTGTGAATTTTAGTTCATGAAACCCTGACTGTGGATGGTATGATAAATAATGATGGAATGGCAACCCCTCACTGAGGGGTTTTGTTACCCTGTCTACCCCACTTAAAAGTTTCGTGCTACTCCCCGGAGCAAGTTATATATTTGTCATTCTAGCATATTCATAAAATAGCCAATTAATCTAGTCACATTCTGCCTTATGTAAAGGTCCTTGTCACCAGTTACATTAAACCACGAAATAAGTTGCGTCCTGTGACCTATGAACACTACAGCTAATTTGAGGTTATGTGAGCTGCAGGCATGTCATACTGGACATCATTTTCAAGCCTAATTATTTCCCATTCCACCACAGCAGTATATCTCCACATGAGAGCTTACCATGTTGAATACTGCCATTGTGAGTATGAGCGCAGTCGTTGTCAAGGTGAGTGTGATTCGGGGCCATGGCTTGTTGGCA
This sequence comes from Idiotropiscis lumnitzeri, assembly GCF_059441095.1. Classification (NCBI taxonomy): domain Eukaryota; kingdom Metazoa; phylum Chordata; class Actinopteri; order Syngnathiformes; family Syngnathidae; genus Idiotropiscis; species Idiotropiscis lumnitzeri. Next base: position 13,805,670 of record NC_142400.1, on the reverse strand, counting down.
ATAATGACGGAGGACCTTAGCAGCCACATCCATGAAGCCGAGGCGCTTTTGCTGCAGTGCTGCAGGAATACATACGGTATGTGCATATACAAGATGAAACATAAAGATATACATAATACATATAAGTTTGGGTGAACGATCCAATAAAAGAATGTAAATAAGCAGATTTCAACATACCGTACATGTAGACATGTTGTTTAGACCTTGGATGATTTTGTATTGCTGTACCAGTCATTTATTCATTCATTCAATTTAGTTTAGAATTCATCGATGACAACAGTCGTTAACCATTGGTTCAATATTTTTGCTGTCAGTCTAATTAAATTTATATGATGTATTTAGTTTACATTTGATTTTTATTCATGTGAAACGGCAAAAGAGGGAAACAGCATACAGTTTTTTCCTATTTATAGCAGTGCTTTAAGGTGAACAGCTTTCACTTTCACATTGTCACTCACTGCCCAAATCACTTTCATAATCATTTCACAGCAACATCTGAGCGCTACTTCAACTGAGTAGATGTTTCAAAAGCTCAGGGGAGTACAATCCATATGAAAAAGAATTGCAGGCTGAATGTTCGCACAGGTCATCGTTTTTTGTTTTTCTTCTGAATAGAAGACTTTTTCATGAAATGCATACCTCCAAGTTGGCATGAAATATATATGCAGGAGGTGAAAAATACATGAATGATCCTTCTCATACTTCTCATACGTCAAACTGCCAGTGTTGCTTTAAGGGGATCTGAAATCATTTAATTTCAAATGACTCTCTTGACCTTTCTATAAACAGTATCCACTACGTATGTTTTTTTTTGTTTTTTTTTCAAAAAATGTTGTCGGATTAGTAATGGGGTTAATGCATGGTTCAACAGAAAATGAAGCTTCATGAAGCACTTTTTTTTACCCCTCTAGATGGTGCTCTTAGTTTAAATATGAAGGCTAATTCAATGGAACCGTATTACATTTCCACTGCATGTTAAGGCCAAGAGTGCAATCTGGATCTGAATCTGAATCTGAATCTCACAGGCATACAAACTTTACTCTCTGTATTTCTCCCATCACTGTATTTGAAATATAATATCATTATTTTTTTTACACCGCTGTTCATGAATCAATTTTCTAAACTGTTTGTCCTCATTAAGGTTGTTGGACTTTTTGCCAACCAATCACAGAGCACATATATTAACAATTCATGCCACATTCATACCTATGGACAATGTTAGAGTCTTCAAGCATGTTTTTGGAAAGTAGGAGGAATTCGGACAACCCAGGGAAAATCCATACAAGGGCAGTGAAAAAACGATTGTTGCAGGACTTTTTACTACACCAGCTACAAATTGCCTCAATGGGGATCACATTGTGCAAATAAAAACATCAGAAAATATTGTCGGAATTGATTTACATATGTCACTCACCATGAAGTGTCCAATGAAACATATGAAGACAATCAAAGAAAGGAAAACAAATGCCATCCCAAAAGATATCCCCAATACAGCAGTCCTGAAAACACAACGTGTAGTAAATTAGGATCATTTGTTATCAAATGATTGTTCACACTTACGACAACAAAAATCCACCTACTTTGGTAAGACGAGTATCTGCACAATGAAAATGCAGGAAAAGATGAGACAGGCGCAGGTGACGTAGTATTTGAAGGCTGGCAAAATTGTTGCTCTGTACTAAAGGAGAAACAGAGTTGAAAAAAAATCACTTGAAACCTTGTGCATATTTTGAAAAAAAAAAAAAAGGACGATTAGGAATACATTCTGACAGCAGAAGTCATTGTTTCAGAGAGAAAGGACAATGTGAGATAACCATTAACCAAGAAGTGTTCTACACTTCTCTTGTAATCTTTTCTTCTTCTTACCTCCTTTTCTAGGGATTTATTGTGAAAGAACAAAGATATTCTTTGGATGTCCTCAGATTTAATCCACTGCCTAGAAGCAATTGGGACATAAGTTACCAAATCAGGGATATTCAAATAAACTACATAGTCATGCAACTACCCTTACTTTTGTGAATTTATGCCATCAAAAGTCCTGATCATCCGCTCATTAAGTTCCTCCTCAAACCGCTTCTTCTGAGACTTTGTCCTTTTAACGAGAGCGAAAAGAGATCGAACATTTGAATTTGACACAAGATTAGTCATGCGCGTAAAAGCCTTCAGCAGAAGTCGAGAGTTATTAAAAATCTCATCGTCTGTCACTGTACTGTCAAGGGACGGAGATAATCCTTCCAAAGTAAATGATCCTGGAACAGTGAAACAAGTCGCTTGCCTTTCAGATCTCCTCTGAAAATGATACTGTCCCATTGGCACGTCCTAGATGGAAAATGGAATTGAAGAGGTTACGAACCGCGACGAGATTCACACGTCACTTCAAACGGCAACAAATAAATAACAAACGTGGAGAAAGTTACTCACAGCTGTGTTGATCTTGCCGTTCTCATTGGTCATGCTGTCCCTGTGATGCAGGTTAGCGAAAGGCTTGGCTGCCCCCCAAGACTCCAAATAGCGGGTCATCCTAACAGACGCTCTCATCTTAGCTCCGTCCAGAGTGTGTCTGGGCCTGTAGTGATGCTGCGGGCTGCGACGCTCCACCTAAACAAAGAAAGACATTTTGGTGCTTTTCTGCATTTAATTACACCCTTAAATATTCAAAAAGCTTCATTACCTTTGGGTTAATAACCAAATATGTGACGACCCCATGCTCCTTGAGATAAGGGTCTCTCTCCTGTCCATCCCCATCTTCGACTTTATAGGCTGCATTAAGGTGCTCTAGTGTCACTGATGTGATGTGGACTCGCCTGGAATTATCAATCGACCCAGTTATTGGGAATGTTCATGAATTTTGTTATTCTTTCCTGCAAACACTGATGCAAACTATAAAGAACGTGATAACATCTGAGGCCGTATCCTCGTAACAGTAGAGGTTCTAACAGAATATACGTGAGAAATTCGTCTATTTAAAGACACACAGGAATCCATTTGCAGACGTCGTTGATGACATCAAGTGAGACCTGGACAAATTTCACTAGACATTTTCCAAGGCTCTCTTTTTTTCATGACATCACCACAGAAGCATACCAGTGTGATCAAAGAGGAAATAACGAAAGGCCACCATGGAGCCGATTATACAAACATTTTTTAAAATGGGATGAAGATTAATCCAGTTGTGAATATTTTGGAAATGTCTCGCAACTTAAAACCTGTGCGCGTTAGCTGTGCTGTGTCAAACTCACTCACCCTGGCACACCTCCTGCTTCCATGTGGTTGGCCAGCGTGACATCATGAGACCAAACATCATACTGCCATTTCTGAAGTCCGATGACCCCACACAGAACGTTCCCTGAATGCACGCCAACACGCATATTGATGTCAACCCCTGTGGCATCACGCACTTTCCTGTCATGCATCAAAACCACACTTATAACTGTGGAGGAGGGAACAAAATCAACATCCAAACGAGCCATTGTGTTGAAAAAAAAAAATACAGCAAATAAGCAATGACGAGAACAACCAAGTATAAGACTTGTGCCACCTATTATCACACGGTATAGAAATAAATGTGACTGATTAGCTCAGGAGTGTGGTTTTTTTTTGTTTGTTTTTTTAATAAGAGAAGAAATCTTGTAATGAAGCATGTGTTAAGCTGTTATCAATCATCAGAGTTTGACAAAGCAGGCTGAATTAACTGCTCATGAATTATGAATAATTAACTTTGATTGAGCATTAATGTATGTGACACACCTTAATACTGATTGAGCATCACAAGTCTTTGTCCCTCACACTGTACAGAAACTTGTTCAATTTTATGATCCCATGCATTGACGGGGAGTTTGAGATTTTATTCCTACAATCACAGTATGAGTTGTTGTTGTTGTTTTTTTTTTTTTTAATTATGAAGTACAGGAAGCCATAGCATTGTATTGAGATACAGTACAAAAGTCATCATAGACAGACACTTGACTTACTTGATTGCCTCACACATGTCCAGGCCCATTTTGACACAATTCGTGGCGTGATTTGGTAGAGATTCTGGTAGGCCAGATACACAATAGTAACAGTCACCAAGGATTTTTATCCTCATACATTCATTTTCCTGTGTACATAAGAGGAAGCACAAGGTCAGCAAATCCCCACACTCATCTTTGTATACTTAATATTCCCCATAAAACACAATATAACTCTATCACTACTACTGTAATGGGTAAAATATTACTGTGCCTAGAGGCATTTGTTATTTCTGTAATTCATGTGGTGAGTTTAAACATCTCAATATGGTGACAGTGCACTTTGCAAGCTTCACTCACTGCGCAAAACTACACAGGAATGTCCTTTTGTTGAATTCTATTCTATTCTCTATCCCCATCATACATTTAGAACGTGGGCATTTCATGAATAAAAGTAAATAAAATAGTATACTTTATTAAATAATGTGCATGTTTCCAGTGTATGAACAGCCACAGTAGTAAAGTTATATTTTTTCCAATGTTTAATAAAGGTTTGACTCCCACCCTTTTACTGGTACATCAAACGACAGCGATTAACACCACAGGGCCCAATGACTAATTTTTGATATAATTTACAGGTATTACAGATAGATATTGTTTTAAAACTGTATTCTAAAATTTCCAATTATATTAACGTTAGGGTATCCTATTCATGATAAATTATTTACCTTGGCAATTTGGTCAAATTTGCCAAACAATTCATTTAGCATGTGCACCAGTTCGCCAGGTGAGCAGTCACTGGCCAGTCGTGTGAATCCAACAATGTCAGCATACAGAATGCTGCAAAAAAAGAAACATACAATATAATACACAACAATATAATATAATATCATATTTAAGAAATCACCTTAATATTTTTAAAAAGGAAAATTTTGCAATTTGAAAATTTTCCAACACATCATAATAATAATACATACCTGACATTTGTGTGTCTCTGAACGTAGAGGTTGTGAAAATTGTTTGTGTTCTCTACCTGACCAAAATTTGGTCCTTTTAGTCTCTGGATGATCTCTGCTTTCATCACACGAGCAATGTGTGCTGGCAGCAGTGACAACAGCAGACGTTCCTGGTGATAAGACAAAAGAAGAATATTAAGAGACAAAATCTGATAATGACAGGGAAAAATAATTGGATCAATACAATGCGGTATTTATTATGAAGACAAATTGAATTATAATTTCCACACATGTTGCCCATAGTTTGTTAGCATTTAAACTGAACACTAATTTCATGACATCTATTGATGATAAAATACAAAAAAAAGATGACTGAATTTATTACTGTATTTATTTGGGGTGAGTGATTCAATTCAGTTGAATTAACCGCTCAATACAAAGGAGTTAAAAAAAAGTCACAATTTTTACTTTGCTCAAGGGTTGATTTTGTAGAATATTGAGTGTCATCTTGACACACAAGTCAATAATGTGATTCATGAAAGAAAATATGGCAGTGGTCATCATTTTATTGCACAGCAGCTGCTGTAAAACTATAAGCCAATATCACACTCGCCATTGTAATCGTTACAAGAAGGACAGCCCCATAGAGGCTCCTCAGCAAAGATAGCTTGAAATTTATCATGATTCACATAGCCCCCTTTGGACTACTGATTCCAAATGCACACTCACTATTTGATACTTTGGATGAAAGCACGAAGCAAACAGCATCTATTATGAGAGCACTCAGCACAAAAGCGCGGATGTGTGTCTGGACACTGCATCAGGCCTCAACACTGGTTGCAGGCAGCCATAACCACCCGAGGACAAGTTGAAGCACTCCATCGGGGCCAATTCAGCATTAAATGTAATAGCACAAAATGGATTCACCAGGCAAGAAGAAAAGCTCTACTTTGTATTTGTACCGTATTTGTAAACTTAAGACCCTAGAAGTGCCCCCCCCCCAAAAAAAAAAGCAACAGAACATTGCATGTGCACATTGCAGAGGATTTCCAGCGCAGTCTTATGAGAGGGGGTACCTTTTTTTCATTGTAGCGTTGTCAGATAAGCTAACAGCTATTGTTCGTCATTTTTGGGCTGTAAAACATTGCATGTCACAAGACTTACTGGGTCGTAAAATCCTAATGTGTGTATCCTGCCTAAGCAATTTCACTGTTGAATTTGGACTGCCTCACATTGGCTGGCTCAGTGGCCATTTACCTGATGGCATATTGACCGTGTTACCTGCTGTCTCTTTTCAAATTCCAGTTTAATGGGAGATTTGATGCAGTTGCAGGTGTCCTGATAAGTCTGTTTGAGTGCCAGCTCCATCAGGTGTTTGTGGTACGCCCCTGCCATGTTGCCACACATGAAAATGATGATATTGGCCAAAATCTGAAAAGTCAGGACATATCGGCAAATGTCATTGTTCTTTAACAGCTCGTGTGTTATATACAGTTTATTTTAGAATTTTACTGATAATGTCAGGAAACCATGTATTGCTCTCACTTGTCCTGCCTGCTGAATCTGCTTTCAAAAGAAATCAGGAAATGAGATTTAAAAAAAAAAAAAAAAAAAAGTTTCTGCACTTTCATTATTCAGAGTTCCATGAATGGTTTCTGGGAAATCTGAAACAAGGAACAGCAGAAACAGAGACTTTAATGTTGATTTGGGAAAAAAAAAGAAAGAAAAGAAGCCAAATATATTCTTCAGCCGTAGCAACGGTGCGTCGATTGAGATGACGATGTAACCATCGACTACTGTTCGCATGAATGTGTCATTTGACATTATGAATGACATCATAATGCATGACTATCTTGTCCCCTTACTCTCTTGGAGATGGTTATCTTTAACACAAGGAAATGTTGATTTAGAAGAAATATTCCGTTTTCAAATAGGTCACCAGTGTCTTAGCAACAAAGTGTGTCATGGTCTCTCTCGGACACCTTTGTGTTGCGAAAGCAGTCATGTCTAATTTACGTTGAGGTTTCTGTCGGAGCGAGAACAAAAGCTGAAACACCTTGACAACGACTGCATACTTTGGTACCTTTATTCCTTCCAAAATGTGAGAAAAACACACATTTTTGGTGGCAACTCTGTTCTAACATGTGTTGTAATGTGTTTTTCAGAGCATTTATGAAAATCGCAACTGACCCATACAGCAGATCTTCATTAGTGAAGTGATTGAGAAAGTTACGTAACGTATTAACAATATTATTATACCTGTATTGTTTCAACTTTTAGAATTGGATCAAAACAATAAAAGTTAAATTTCAATATAATGGCACGCTACTAAATAAGCAGAATGATTTTTTTTTTTCAATAGGGGTCATCGAGGGATGAAACATGGATGAAAGGATTGCGAAGCACAGACTGCCAAGGTCTTTATGCTGTTAACTTGCCAACAAAATCATACATGTACATTTCAGAGAGGATTTGGGAATGTTCCACAGAGCAAACACAGACACTCGTGTAAGTCCAATATGAATTGAGCATATTGCTCTAAGTGCATTTCTTAACTATTAAGATTTCCCATGAAATTCCAGTGACGGTTGTAAAATGATGACATTTCTTGTGCATTTACTGGCACTCGTCTTACTGTACTCAGTGAGAATTTTACTGCATCACTGGCAATGGTCCGTAACAACGACCATGAAACATAGAATGCATGTAAAAGCTGAATTACGTTTTTGGTGGCAGTGTTGAGGTCCATGTTCCCTTGACAACCTGGTAAGACTCAACAATGAACACAAATTTCAAGAACTTAACAGGTTGACATTAGTGAGGCAGGCCTGTTCATTCTTTGCTGCTATGTTCAATCTTAAAGATTTAAGTAATCACACTTTCAAGTTAATTAACCCCCGCCCCCCCATGCACTGATCTCTATGAACTCAAAGACTGTGAGCGTGTCTGTGCCAGTGTTTGTGCACATTCAAGGACTATCACCACCAAAATCTATCTAAAAGCTTTCATTTTGTATTTTTAGGACAAGCTGGAGAAAACATTTGGTGTTATTGGGACAGATCAAGATTATCTCAATCTGCTTAGTATAAATTCAATTGGCCTGCAAAATGAAAATGCGGACTGAAAGTGTGGCTGTTCAACAACCGTCAGGAGAATAGCAGTTGGGAAAAAAAAGTCAGGGATAATGTTTGAAATAAAACACTGATGATGCCGATTATTTCACAACATACACTGTTCACACTCAGAATCATCACACTGTTTTGTTTTGAAAAATCTGTTTTAGTTTAAATGTCAGCATTGTTTGTTATGACTAATAAAAGTATTGCGGCCAAAGGTATTAGTAAACCAGAAACAACTAGAATGCAAAGCATGTCGCTGGCGCCGGGTGGAATCAGTTGTATCTCTAAAATCATCACTTTTCATGAGACCAGCAAAACAGTGAGAAAAAGACATTTCTAAGAGTTTGGTCAGTAATTTGGAAAACTATCACAACCACGTGGTGACAGACCAACAACTATAATAATAATTATGAATCATCGCTATTTCGCTATTAACGTCACAATTGTTTATGTCAGCTGCCCTCGGACTGCTGACAATTTGTTAAATCCTTACCTGCCATACTACGGGTTCCAAGTGATTAGCTGTAGTGGACAGGCAGACGCTCAATACAGCAGTGTGTGAGACGGAGGTGAGAACACTGGCGATGATGGCATCCCGCATGGAGAATGGCAGCATCGTGTAAACCACGAAAACAATGAATAAAAAGAAGGATACCTGTAGAGAAAGAAATGTGTTTTCTAAAAAGTCAACCATGTCATGAACAGTAAACCATATGTAAAAACATATTAATGTGTTTAAAGCGATTAAAGGAATTCCAAGATTATCAAAAGAAAAAAGGTAATGTCACCTGCCAAAGCAACAATGATATTTACCGTGACTGTCAAAATGTACACATTGGAAAACAAATGTAGTACAAACTTAATCTTATAGATTAGTATAAAAATATTCACTTTTTTTCCATTTGCTCATTTCACAGCCACCAACTTTATATGAACTAAATCTTCTTGTCAAAATGGAAGACAAAAATTCTTGGACTGAATTTTTGGCAAAATTTGTCCAAAAAAACCTCCATACTGTGGCATCAAAAAAATAAATAAATACATTGTTATACAGTTGTAAATGTGGTATTAAGTGTTTCAGTGTTGTGCACAACACAAGTTGGCCCATATAAACACTAGTTGCTCTGACTTTAGGCTACAGGAAAGGGAACAGTCAGCAGTGCTATCTCAAAGCTGGCTCCTCTAATGTCGCATGGCGAGTGCTTCGCATTTTAACATTAGCGGACCTACGAACACACACATTGCACTACTCTTTAATACTCCCTTCTGGTGCACGGTTGACGCAGCTCATCTGCTGGCGTGCATGAGAGAAAGAAGTCAGTGTTCTCTTGGGCTGCTGTGAGGTGCCGCTTAACTTTTCAGTGGTTACGGTCAGCCAGACAGATTACGTGAGAGAATGCAGTGCAGATGAGCAGAATATCAAACAAATGTCATCTTTCTAACTAAGCCAATCTATTTTCAGGTTCATGCGTAAGATGGAACCAACACACTTGGACTGGTCAGTCGCGATCGACAAACGAAGCTTCATGAAGCTCTTGCGATCATTTTTGACTCCTCTAGATGCCCCTCTTTGTATGGATATGATGTAGAAATGCACTAGCCTGTCTTTAAACCAAGAGCACCATTCTGGAGGAGTAAAACATAACACAAGTGCTTCATGAAGCTTCATTTTCCCATCACGACTGGTCAGCAGCCAATTGCAGGCTTTGTTTAGACAGCCAACAAGTCGCTTGAAAGAAAATCTACAACATAGCGGGACCAAAAAAACTGAACTCTAAAATAGCGTAGATTTCACTGTACATAATTTGCATTGAACAGAAAAAACGGGGTTTTCTACTCTTCAAGTATAATTCCATGACAAAGTTTTAGTTTGTTATGCCCGCCTCTGCAAAAGTGGCAGATAGATGCAATTTTAATTACATCCCATCCAAACTGACAATATTATATTTTTTTGGGGGGGACAATGTCAAATTGCCTATGAAAGGAAAAAAATCTTATTGTAACCAAGTTAACAAAGCTGTTCTATTCATAAATGGTTGGTTAAAGCTACAGTCACTTAGGTTAATGTACTGCTTTTTTTAAGGCACTTATTATTTGTAAATGTTGCTTCTAACACCATTGATAGGAATAGACAGCAAGCTGATTCACCTGCAGGATGCTGCCCTTGTCAAGTTGAATATCTGACCATTGCATGCAGAGTGCCATGACAACAACAACCCCCCCCCCAAAAAAAAAAAAAAACCCGCCTGAATCCACATTGGTGTGAGAAACCAAACTATCTCCCAAACAAAGAGTCCCAGAAAAGCCAGTCATTTTACCCTCTTCCATTCTCAGACATGATCTCTAATCAAGATGAGAAGTAATTATTGTTTCCTTTCACAATATTTTTTCATTTTCATCGAATACAAGTGGCCATTTATAATCTTGACTTAATTGGTCAAATACCGGCGACATCAGAGAGAAAAAAACAAAATGACTTTAAGGTAAAGGCAAGAAGTCATGTGATTGGTCGGAGGACACAGTACTTCTTTCTGTCTTCTCGATTCTAGGTCAACATTACGCTTAATTGGTTGAGTGACTGGCTGTGGTGTTTTTTTCTTCTTATATCATATCAAGGACCATTGCAAGTCGCTGTTAAGTGAGAGCAAAAAGACAATAGAAGAATTACTAACTACCAATTTCTAGAAATGAAAATACGTGACGTAGAACTTACAGTATTCATGGCAACTCCGATATTCAAGGACATGCATTAAATCACTTCACAATTGATGAAAAGGCAATCACTGGTGCTTCCAAAGCTCATATGGCTTCGCATTATTTCAAATTTGCTTCTTGTGAAATGTTTGTTTTCCTAAATAGAACCTCTCATATCCATTTCCGCAAAGTGGATCAAGAAACTGGTCGATAATGGAAGGGATGCCAGGTTAAAGATACCTGCCCGTGTCTTCTTCATACCGAGGCTCGATGTGGTAATGAAATTGTGACAATCTTCCTTCAGTGTGGGTAAGCCAAGCACATAAGAACCCTTTCACTGACAATTATGTTGTTAAGGCTTTTTCAAGACCCAGGCAACAGTGCTGCTACCAGCACATGAATCAAATCCTACCACAGCGGGTTCATAAAACAAATTATGGAGATGGAGTGTCCGATTACATCAAGCTTTTAGTCCACAGTCTGTCTGGGATCTGCTTAAAGGCACGATGTGCAGTGCAAGCATATACAATGTGCATCACTCATTTATTCCACCCCCCGCAAAAAAAAAACACCTTTAATTGCAGACTAAATACACAATAGATGCTTAATTTGCACCTTTGCAAATCAGAGTGGGCTTTACTTCTAAATGGGGTGAATTTATGCAGCACTCGCACTTTCACGGTGATCAAGGAGGTTAAGCATACTTACACACACACACTTCCACATTCGTGGCGGAGGCAACCAAGTGCATGCACGTAAATGAGCTCAGGATAAGAGAGTCAAAGAAACATGATCCTCTTTATTATGGCATATTTCTCTATATCACCATAACTTGCATCACCACTTTGTTGTCCCCCACCCACTCAACCCCAATTCCATGCATCCACACACGAGAAGGCAAGTGATTGCTCTGAATTTGAGCTTTTTTTCCCCCATTTCTCTGAAGTAAAATTGTTAATTGTTGTTACATGATGTTACACACATTTTATACAATATTAATATACTTTTAACCTTCGTGGCAACTCCCCCTGGCTGATGTACGCCATATGTTAAAGCATAATTCATTTCCATCTTTCAGTCTCGTCAAGCATTAATTTGAATTTTCTCTCTGGACACTGATTAAATTGCCTGCTATTTGGAAGCTCAAAGATTGAATGTTCTCAGCTTCAAAAGGGTTCTCGCCAGACCGCAATAGCAAAAGATGTTAAATCAATGTTGAATTAGGGGTTAAGAAGGTTGATTTTTGGTTTTAGTTGAACATTGATGGTCATACAACCATTGGTTCAACAACATTTCGTCAGCATTGACGTTTTTGATTCAAAGATAATGTTGACTCTACATTGTATTTTAGTTGAATTAAAAAAAAAATTCAAGAATAATCAAGTATCAATGTAGATTCAACACATATTTCAACATTGATTCACCCATATTTTGCTACCTGGGGACTTCTGTGAAAAGTGTCATCAATCACCCAAGCATTTAATTCTGGTGTACTCTTAAAGCTTAGCTTAGCTTGCCAGTCCACTTTTTTGTGTTGCTTTGTACTAAAATACATTTTTTTGTGTGTGTGCGTGTAGTTTTCTGCCAAAACAACCCAGAAAGCAATTCAATTCAATTATCGAGAAACGTAGAAATCTGTCATTCTCAGTTTTGCACATCAATGTTTTGATTTGGCGCAAAATGGTCATTTTAACTTGCAAATTGCAAGGCAGAAAAAAATTTTGAGCCTTGCTACTAGAAACTACTACACCCATTCACGTTCCAGAAAACACAGCATTCCAACCCCTATCACTTGGAACATACGGACACCTCCCAGGAACTCCAACCCATTCAATATAATTCAAAAGACTCATGGGCCAACTCTGTTCCTTTGGGGGTACAGTCTGTCAACCGACTATGTCAAAACATAGTCAGTAAATCAAAAACAAACTGCAAATGTAAAAATAAATTAAAATATATAAATACAAGAGGATGTACACTGATTAATTTTTTTGGTGGGCATGCATCTTGATTTTTTTTTTTTTTGCGACACATGAGTTCCTGCATGAGGGACAGGGGGGATGATAGATGGGAAGCAGATGAGGGAGGGCATAGACATTTCTCAGCGAGGGGTAGAAGCTGGACCACACAGATAAGCCTTGCTCCCCAGCATTAGCAAACAGAGGGGGCTTTGTGGGGAGCGGATAAGCATTCGATTGATTTCAGGTTGGGAAATGGAGACTGAAATGTATACAAACCAGCCCTGGAATACTGAGAAAGGGAAATGCAACTTTGAACCTCTCCTAGGTTTATCTTAACTGGCAAGTTACTGTACTGATAGGGCAGTTTGTTATCAACTTAAATAACATTGATAATTTGACAGCGGACACAAGTGCGATAAATTGTATTTTCAGAATATGAAAATGTCAGAAATACCTGGTGGATGCATTTTGGTGCCGTGCAATTGAATTTGTGCAAAATTCAGAGACTGTGTTGACAAAACAGAATTGTGTAGTTGAACCTTAACAAAAAAATGAGTTATCGTTGTAAAGTAGCATGTGCATTTGTTTCCTTGCTCAAAGATATCCAAAAGTAAGAAAAATGCATGTAACAAGGGAGTAATGGATGTGGATGTCAAGCCAGGAGTGTAAGTCAACAAGCCAATCTAGCCAGCTAAATCTTAATAGCGTGGATGCTGCAGTCGGAGCGCACTGATGGCATAATGGGCTGATATTTTCAGTGAGTGGGAGAAGAATGAATAGAATGACGTGCGAATCAGTGCACCTCAAAATGCTGCTTTGTGACAAATGAGTCCACATTAGACAACTGTATTCATAGGTACTGGTGAATGACTGTTACTTGCACTCGAAGCAAACCATTCAATGTTTTCTGGGAGTTTCCTCAAGACAACATCTTTTCGTGTATAGATAGAGGCACAGTTTTGATCCTGTAACATCCAAATGAAAAAAAATACTATGTGAATTATCGCCCCAATATTTTCAATTTATTGTTTTTATTCATAGAAATACTTTAGATGGGGTCTGAAATATTTGTGATTTATAATAAATCACCTAATTTCTTTCTTACAATGCCGATACACTCATTAATCCCCCTTGGAGTTTTAGTTAGCGCGTTTAAAGATAGCTTTCACGTCTCATCATGCAATGCTATGCTTATTGATTGTTTGAACAGATAAAATTTGATTGATAAGGGGCACGTAGCAAACTTGCACGTGGTGCCCCTGTTAATCTTCCGATACCAATTGCTGCCGCACGCTTAACGCCAAAATTGTGCTCATTAATCAGAGGTGGTGAAAAGATAAACCCTCAGCTTCGGGATGTTACTTTGAAAAAGTCCAGAGTCCTTAGCGTCAACGTTGAAGGGATGTCTGCTGCAAAATCAGAAATCATAGCCAGTCTCGACGCTGTTATCATCTGCCTCCGAAAGTCACATTAAAGGACCTCGTTCTCCCAAAAATACAGCACCTGGCCTGCGTTCTGTCATCCATCACCCGAGTCCAGTACTTCGTGCGAGCTCACATGTAACAAATGATCAACACAAGCAGTAAACTCTCCAACGGACATTTGAAAAGTCTCACATAGCTTTCAGTCACAAATCATATAAACACAATTTCAAGCATCTTCAGATGTTTGCAAGTTAATTGTCAAGTTTCCTACTCAAAATCTGTTTGGTGAGACAATTGGTGAGAACAGTTTTCAATTTAGATTGACAGAATTTATCTTAGCTACCAATACAGGACTGCAATCTGACGAGGTAAAAGCACTTAAATATTTTACATGTGGTTTCTCTAGTTTAAGAATCCAAGATGTGTCTGTCAATCAATAAATCGAGAAGGAGAGCATTACAAATTGAAATGGAAGTTAGTATTGGAATACTGAGGTAAAGGTGAGAGGTAGTGTAGGATCCTACACCACCCATCCATCCATTATCTGCCGCTTCTCCGGGGTCGAGTCGTGGAGGAAGCAGCTTCAGCAGGGATACCCAGACTTCCCTTTTCCCAGCCACGTCTTTTAGGTCTTCCGAAGGGATCACCAGGCATTCCTCTGAACCTCCTGCCGGTGGGACATGCCTGAAATACCTCACCAGGGAGGCGTCCAGGAGGCATCCTAATCAGATGCCTGAGCCACCTCATCTGGCTTCTCACAACGCGGAGAAGCAGAGGCTCGACTCTTGAGTCCCTCTCACCCTATCTCTAAGGGTGAGCCCGGACAACCTTTGGAGGAAACTCATTTAGGTCACTCTTGTCCTTTCGTCATGATCCACAGCTCGTGACCATAAGTGAGGGTAGGAACGTAACCGGTAAATCGAGAGCTTCACCTTTTGGCTCAGCTCCTTCATCACCACAACAGACCGACACAGGGTCCGCATCTACGCAGACGCTACACCCATTCGCCTGTCAATCTCACGCTCCATCCTCCCCTCACTCGTGAACAAGATCCCAAGATACTTGAACTCTGCCACTTGGGGCAGGATCTCTTCCTCGACTCAGATTCGGAGGTGCTGATCCTACACGCCGCCTCCTAATTGTTATGGCAGGCAGACATAATTTAAAACAACAAATACACCAGGCACAAAAAAATCAGTCATACTGTTCCTACAGGTAGGCTCACTTTTCTCAAACGTCTTCACAAGAGGGCCTTTTGGCAACCAAGAATTCTCCCTGCAGGGCATTCAAAAGAATTCAAGATTAAGGCACTTCCACGTTGGCCTCATTTTCAAACCCGAAAGCCATGTTTAGTTATTTATACCAGCTATGAATAAATAACAACATGCTTCACATGCTTTTACACAAGAAATAAATTGACCACAAAATACTTTTCTCGGGCTTACCTGGTCCCATGGACAGACGATCCCACCGGAAAACATAAAAAGGTAACCCATAGCGACCAAGCAGGCCCAGATGACAAGGGAGAACACCCGGAGAAGCTTCTTGAAAATAGATTCGATGCAGACCAAAACAAATACAGCCAGGAAGATCGCCAGCGCTGTGGGCACTGTGATTACAAAGGCCACATGGTCCTCAACGTTCTGGAACAAGAATGAAAGAAATTAGAAAACAAGAAAACTCTGCAGATTTCGCAAGTGGAGCAGTGCAGCAAAAAAATAAATAAATAAAAGCGTTTCACGTTTTCCTTCGAGTCTTCAGTCAATGGTGAAGGTTTATGGAAAAAAAAAAGTCGAATGGTTGCATAACAGATATTTTCATACTGAGTGCAAGTCTAGTGCAAAGCGCAGACGAACTGTGCATGGATGGAGTTTTCTTTCTTTTGGAATGTTGCTCGACTTTGCACTCTAAATTTCGAAATATCTTAAGGACAATTACGTTTTGCTCAAGAGAGACAGAAAGAAAACAGCAGAAATTGGATTCATCTCAAGAGGACATGATATGTCTCATCTTAAACCTCCCTTCTTGATTCTCCTTTCAATTTTTGAGCAGGTGTAAGTCACCCTCTGTGGCGCCAAATAGCCCTTCAAGGAAAATACACTTACATTTTTCAGTACTATCTGTTCAATGTTATCTATGTTAGCAAATAAAATGAAGGACCCACAATCTTTCCAAAATGGGTGCGTCCAAAATACGTTTGACTCATAAATGCTACACGAGGCTAAATAAGTCCTCACATTAATATCACCTAAAATGTTTTATAATTCATATTAAATTAATCCGACCGACCAAAATACACCTCATTTGAATGTATCCGACTTACTTTCCAACGACTGCTGTAAAAAATAAATAAATAAATAAAAAAACAAGTTGGAAAAAAACTGAACAAAATAAATGGTGACTGTAAATTAAGCGTCCGGATGGAATTATTTAATTAAACTTCAACCAAAAACAGAATTTGAACATATAAGACATACATTAAGGATTTGAAGCCTCTTTTCTATTTCTGAGACACCCTTAGATATGAAAGTTCATATAAAAAATTCAAGACTTTTTTTTTTTTCCCAAGGTGACTGTAAAAGGATGTCATAGTGGTGCGAGAATGCTTGCTGATGGGAGCCACATGTCCCAGCCCATTTTTGCTTCTTCTTCGCTAATGCGACACTGCGTGAGGACGACTTCAAGGATATTGATCCTTATCCCAACATGTCACATATCTGCTGCCGCATTTATATATAGAGACACACTAGTCAAAGATACAATATTGGTTCGCTATATCCAGGATAGGTGTAGATTTCTACTTTTCTCTTTGTATGGATATGCATTTTGCTGACTTCCGAGATAGATGTCAGTGAACTCTAGTGAGGATGTATAGACCACACATGAAGACAAAGTTTTGTCCTGCCTTACTTAAATTCAGGTTGGTAAATCAAAGCCCATTTAACAGGCTAGAAATTGATAAGATTGCAAAACCCAACAAGTCAAATGCTACTAGGGTCATATAATTCAGAACGCAACAAAGCCACTGTCATTTGTGATGTTTTAAGTGCGTGTGTGTGTGCATATCCGTTTTGCTTTTGTGACTTTATCAGCTCAATTATCCAAAAGAAGGTCAATTCTCAACAAGGGGTGTTGAGAGAAACAGAATGCTACAAGAGAAGAACCTTCAACGAATTGTGTCTTATTGTTTTTCAAATATAACTAAGTGGTTCATTTTTACATGGGTGGAAAAGTGCATCGTCATGTTAGCTAAGGTTTTAAAACTGAGTCCTCTATTTGCGCAAACGTGACACAGGTTGATTTTTGTACGAGGACAAAGCTCGTTGCGCAGTGTTTGCCAATTTGATAGACCAGCCTCCACCAAGCCGGGTATTCTCTTGCAGTATAGAATTTGGTGGCTCAGTCCAAGTCAAAATACTGGCGTCAAGGTGCACCGCTGATCTATTTGATCAGGGCGCATACTGAAAAATACTGAGCTCTTCTGACATCTTTATGTCACCAGAGCTGTAAATCTACTCGCATTGTCTGTTGCCACATCATGGCCAGCTATTCCGCACAGAGATGTTTGAGTTGAGACTGTTAGTTACGCCACATTTAAAGAGAATTAGAGAACTGCTGTGATTGGCAGTGGCTTAAGTCAGCTGTACACACTTCCACAGTGGCGCAGCCCACCCTTCTGCCGATCTGCCGGGCTGCACTCGTCCACAAAATTACCAAAACAGGTCTAACATGCCTCTGATGCACAGTTCACGAAAATGGTTTAATTCTAGTAATGCCTCACTTATTTTTGCATTTACCATCTATGAAAATTAAAGTGTTAGTTTAAAATTTTATAATGACGAAAATTTTATCCAGGATCATAATTTCCCCCGTGCGGAACAGATTCTGTTCAAACTAAGAGGTCCCACTGCAGAATTAATATTTTATATGTCGTCGCCGCATATACTTTCATCTCTTTGCTTTTCCATCTGTTGCAAAGCATTTAAGTTTGTCCTCCACTAACCCAGCTTGCATCTTCCCTGTCTTTCCCTTTGTAAGCAAGCAATGCAGTGGGACAGGAGAGGATGCGTGTGGTTGCGGAGAGAGTCGGTCTCGCCCTGAGCTGAGCTCCAAAACAGAACTGGATTTAGGTCAGCCAGCTCACAGGAAGGAGGGGGGGTGGCGAAAGGAAACAAATGAAAGAGAGACAGAAATATGAGGAGGTTAAAGATGACAGAAGCACAGAATGGACCGAAATAGAGGAGGATGGAGAATGAAATGAGGGTGGAGCTAAAGGTCACGCCAATCTAGCACCGAGTCAGAGCAAAAAGGCAGGATGTAGGGCAGGAAGGCTCAAGATGCTTGCGCGCACTCAAACCAGAAATCCATTGTTAACAGGTTTTCATATTTATTTAACAAATTTCAGTTATGCAACTTCCTTGATACAGTTCAAACTTTTTTCCACTACTTAATATACAAACCCCATAGCATTTTAGCATCATATTCATATGTAATACCAGCAGTGTCAGACATATTAGTCACCACACCGATTGTGGCTCAAGTGCTGAGTCAGACGCTTCCACAGATGAATATGCCATCATGGGCAAAACCACAAGTCTATTAATGAAAAATTACAAACGTCTGAAGAAATGTTCTTGAATAGCATTCAGCCATCATTCAAAATGTCATTCAAAATATTGTTTGCGTTGATGTTTTTGCCTCTTCTTCTCTGTAGGCAATTTGCTGACTAATCAGACCGAGTCATTGAGGAGGTTAATGTTAGATGCATATCATCAGGAATGGAAGTTGCTGATGTCAACATCTGTTTGCATTTGGCAAACCGTGCAATTCATTTCCCCATTCTTGATGTCGTGCTCGGATGACATTTGGTATGTTTAGATATTATGCACATCTGTCATACTCTTTCATTGTATTAGAATAATCCCCCTCCATCAGAGCAGATTCATCAGGGAGAGACAAGGAGAGGCTCTTAATTGGTAAAATATGTTAAACGGTGCGATGATGCCTACCTTAAAAGCACCGTGGTGCATATAAACAGATGTGTTATTAAACGGTGGAATATAATCCCTCAAGATGTTTTTTTTTTTTTATTGTTATTTTGCTAAACCCCATTGGTCATTTGTTGGATGTAATTTTAAACCTATTTCATGTCACTTCAGTGAATGAGAGAATGAGCATGAATTAAAGAAAAAAAAATGAATGACCGACCCTAAAGTATATTTTAAAAAGTGGTGTTCTTTGTGCCGATATTTGGTGGGAGCAACTATCCTGCAAAGAGACTCAATCTAGATGAAAAGACTGAAAACTTTTCAATTATGATCAGTCCGCCTGAATTCCATATACAGTGAAAACACAAAATACTCTGTAGCGTCTAGACTTTATACCGTGTCCCTTTTTTATTTCCCGGGCGTCTTTGCTTCTTCACTGCATTGAATTTGTCAGCCTTTCCAAGCAGAAATAACCATGTCAAAATATTGAGAGCTTGAAACCACCTCTGTAGTTCGGTCAACCGTGAGCTCAAACAATAACCAAGCCTCTTATTCCCCACTCACTTTTATCTAACCCTCTCTTCACATTAGTGCTGCCATGTAGACTACATGCTAGACATGTACATTTGTAGAAGCTTTTTGGCATGAGGTTTTGCGTGTGTCTTTTGGTAACCTTTGTCTTGAGGTTACTGGGGAGTTTTTCCATTATCTGTGCAGCCACGTGTGAAGATTCTCCCATTGACACAGTTTAAAATTTGTAGGAATACCCCCGATATCCGATATATTTATGTAGTTGTGACACCAAATCAAAAGTGACGACTTCACACTCTGCATGCAGATGTTTGATCTAATTTGCATATTATATGCATGGATGTAGAACTTACCAGTCCTGAAGCAAAGAAAACTGTCAGCAAAGCCAGGCATGCTCCCATCACTATAAGCAGCAGGAACACAATCAGTGGATGCTGCTGGCTCATACAGTAGTACGACTCATACAACCAGTCCCGGGATCTACTCTTCCTAACCTGACCTCCCCTACCCCCCTCACCAGACTCCCCAGTCCGGTCCAGGAGGTACCGCTTCCTCCTTATTGCCTCTTGCCACATGGATCTCGGAGCCGAAAAGGGAGAAGGGAAACCGGAGGTGGCGTTGCCGTCCGAGGTAATACTTTCCACCACAGATGAAGGACAGTTGCTGTGTTCTACTTTCCTCCTGCTGCTGCTTCTCCTGGGGATCCTGATATGGGTGCTCCTGATGTCCTGTGGAACCTGGGGGACCTGGCACCCCACCTCCCTTCTTAATTCCTTCAGGCTGATACAAGTGAAAGGTGGCTCTGAGTCAGAGGCACCGAGCGCTGGCCGAAGAGGTGGCAAGAACGCGCCAAGGTTTGAGCGCAGCATCCTCCTCCGCCTCCTCCTGCCAACATGTTGGAGCGGGAAGTGAAGGCAGAGCCGAGACTGAGTGCTGTTTAGAGTCAGAGGGAGAAAGTGGGAGGGAAGTGAAGGCTGAGGGGAGGGGGAGAGGACCTAATGGGGGAGGGTAGGGAGTAGAATAAGGGACAGCAGTAGAAAGGGAAGCAAAAGAAAAAGGTTACGAAAACGATGACTACAGTACCTCTGTAAAAGTTTTGAATTGATCTTCTCAGTTATCAGATTTCAATTCAACTTTTCAAAGGGGCAAGAGATGGCCCAAGGAAGAGCATATCTTGCAATCTTCTAGATATTTTTAAATATGATTCACAGTGAAATTGGTAGCGTATGATTTTTTATTATTCAAGGAGGTCTGTGCTCTACTGACCTAACGCACATTAATAAAAATATTTGGTAGGCTTAGAGAATGTGCAATAGAAAATGGCCGCATTCCATTTCGCTAATGGTGCATGCATTGACACGTTTACCATTTTATTTTTGTGATAAGAATATGCCAATGTGTTTGTATGTGAACTGGATAATTAAAAACTATGAGAATTATTTCAACAAAAATTGTGAAGCGGCAGACATTATATTTTTTCACTTACTGTATGTCAACATTGTGATCCAAGTTACGAATGTTCCGACTTGGCATAAGTTATGTTATTCATATAAAGTTATTTTGAGGCATTTGACATCAGATTCGCTGAAAAAAATAATGGTTGAAATTGATATTTTCTCATGTGGTTGCATGAAATAAAATAATCTGAATCCAGATACATTTTTTTCAAGTGACTATACATATACCTAAAAATGTATCTGGATCCAGATGATGTCCCTTTTTCCTGAATTTAATTGAGTAAACAAATTGAAGAATTTTAGTAAACCCTGCACAACATTTTTAATTTTTATTAGTTCCACAATAGAGAAATGTGCAATGTCCATATAGTCACCTCTACAGAACAATTGTGCATGAGCAAACACCCCAAACAGCTGAGGGTGGGCCAGCCGTCTGATTAGACTTGTAACACTCCTAATAATAGGATATCAAATTTACTCAATTTCTGTCAAAATGTAATTGGACGCAGATGATTTTATTTTGTCAAAATAAAATTGAGTAAATTCAAGAAAATACACATTCAGTGTAGGTTGAAATAGTGATAGGAGCTGTGTGTGTGCGTGTGTGTGTGTCTGAAAGTAAACTGGAATAGAGTCAGGCTCTCATGAGTTTAATAGCACTGATATAGAAATTGAGTAGATACATATATTCTATTTTGATGATGAAAAATAGATAAACAGATATCCATTTAAAAATTACTGCGGCTTTTTTTTTTTTTTAATAATCCAAAAAATCTCAAGCCAGATGCCAAATTTATGAAGACAGCTGTCCCAACTGATCCAGAAGCAGATGCAGGAATAAATCAACCACCAGTTTGACAAAATGATCCAAAACTGTTGATCTAATTTCAGTGTGTCACACAACCACGCCCAAGAGGAAAAAAGTGATTTTGCCCAAGTGCAACTTTGTATGATGATGAATAAAGAATGACTTGCAAATTCATTTAATTTACTCAGAGATCCAATTTGGCATTTGAAATTAAATTATAGCGTCAGAGGAAGTCAATGCAAAACAAGCCTTGCAAATCTTCGCACGTTTCATTTGTTGCAACTAGCCAGAGTTTTGTAATGCAAAAGTAATCATCTTATACTCATCTCTTCTTTTACATAATCAATCCACACAGTTTTCGTCTGCATTAGGGTCTTGAGCAAGCAAAGCAGCCTTCGGGTACCACCTGGTCTGGTCAGCAGCAAATTGCAGACACGTCTGGATTAACATTTACACCTACAGATAATTTAGAAGCCTCAATTAACCTAAGAAGCATGTTTTGGAATGTGAGAGAAAGCTGGGGCATGTTGAGAGAACATGCAAACTCTAAATTTCCTGACTGTATATTAGCATTATAGCTGCACGTAAGGAGCCACAAGGGATGTATGAAGTCGGCCTAAAAACTGAAAGATGTTGTGGCAAGTGAGCAACACAACAAACCTTGTAGAACTCTGCAAGTCAAACCACAACACTGAAGAAGAGGTATTTATGATGAGGCGGACTCAGACAAGAGGACAGCACAGTGTCATTTCTTTAGTTCTGCAGGCAAGCACAATCTGGTTATACGAAGAAAATGCGGCCCTTTAAGCGACATTAATTTCGGTGGCTGTTGGCGCTGTCTAAATCAATAAATACATTTATTTTACAAGTAAATGAAAAGACGATATGTGTTTTAACAAATCACTGCATGGATTCATTTTGTAATAATGTATATCATTGGTATATTATCAAAATGGTAAACAGAATCGATTCATTTAGATAGTTTCATCAAGACTGAATAATTTACAGTGGATTCCATAGACTGGTCCCCATTTTTGTGATCAGATGCACACGGATGGAGTTTTCTTTCTTCCAATGTGTGTAAAGCATCCTCACTGTCTATTAAAAAAATACGTTTTTATTCCTTGGCTTTCAGCACAACTTGAGACTGTTCACTTTTCAGCTGTTTTATCGTACCTTTGGCACAACTGCCATCTAATATGTACGGAAATATGAATTATTTCGGTGGCTATTTTTCTAACCCGAAAGTAAGACACCTGGCTTTCACATTTAGACAAAAACTCTATTGTATTTTGTGTTGAACATCAACATTGACCCAGGGGAACCATATTTAGATGCTATGGATGTAGTAGTGCGACATTGATTTCACAAGAGGCATGCAGAGCTCCTTGTTATTGATTTAGCTGGCCCACCGAGTCAACAGCTCGTTGTCTTCACTCTGCGGCATCCGAAGCCGGTCGGTGGTTGCTCAAAGCCGCCATCCCTGAGGCGAGAGCCATAACCATCCTCATTGACGTCGCAAAGTGAGGACCCGGTCGTTTTCTTGGAATGGGTTGGGCTGGTGTTTAAAGAGCAGGAAATTGCAGGAATAGAGAATACTCCACTTTGGGGTGTTTTTGGTGAGGAATTAGCATTTTAATATGGCAAGTTGATTTCAAATGATAGAAGCACCTTTAATGCAAATCTATGTTTTGCCAAATGGGAAATGTTTTGTCAAATACTAATTATTCAAATATGAATATTTTTGCATATTTGATGACAAGCAGACACTTAATGCATTGGTACTTCTTTATATCTTAATATTTCATTTTTCATTTAACATTTGTCATTTGTTAATTGCCCTCCTGATTGTTAGAGAAAAGCCTTCAAATGCACAAAGTCAGAGTTCAAGTACACCAGCTAGAGCAAATTTCTTTTTTTTTTTTTTTACCTCACATTGTCTTTTGCCAAACACCTACAAAACTTAATGTGTGCTACAAAAGCTGTCTCAAAGGGTTTTGTGCAAATGACGTTCTATTTAATTCATTCACTACCAGCCGAGTAAAAAAAAAAAAAATTGAGCTTTGACGCCTTTAGTCGTCAATGGCAATCAATGAGTTTAGGTAAATTGGCGGCGGCAGTGTCTGTCGTCCCAGACGTACAGCTGCCTTTACCTTGATGAGCACGACACCAATTGGAGTTGAGAACAGATTTTGCTGAGCCTGCTAAATAACTACAACTACATCATGTACATGACTAGAATTTTTTTTTTCTGTTCCATTTCTTGACCATATGTAGCTTTCATAACAACTTCAAGGCCAATTAACAATTCTGAACGAATAAACATGGAAAACAGCCTTATGACATTTACATTACGGGCTAAGAAATACACCTACCCAGCCTTGCAGTTGCAGTGAGCAGAGGTGACCGTTTCACTGCTTGTTAGTGCAACCCAGGGGCAGTGAGGGTCCTCCGTCACCCTCCAAGTGGGGTTTACATCAGCTTCCAAGATGAAAGCACCTGACCTTGTTTGAAGATGTGGTACACTGTCTGTACCCAAGCAGAGACAAAGTGTGAGTAGGCCTTCATTGCCTCTTTGGCGAACACTCGTGCAGGAATACAAATAGTCCATTAAAGTAGAGAATATCTACATCATCATTTGGCTCCAAAGTTCTGTACTCAATCTTTCTTGCGTACTTGAAAGAGATCAACCGAGAATATAGAGTTTATTGGTATTTACTATTGGTGTAGCGAGCGTCAACGATAAAAATAACTCAGAAGCGGTTCCCTCGGAACCAAATTCAGCCCTAACCTTCCTGCGTGGACGCTGCATGTTCTCCCCGTGCATGCGTGGGTTTTCTCCGCGTACTCCTGTTTCCTCCCACATTCCAAAAACATGCATGGTAGATTAGTGGAACACTATAAATTGGCCCAAGGTATGAATGTTTATTTGTCTGAGTGTGAGAGAGACCGAATATCTGCGCCGATATTCAGCATTTTGATGGAAATCAACATCAGCCTTTTTTTTTTAAAAATCTAATGGCCGACAAAAAAAAAAAATCAATTTAAAACTGTGTAATTTATTTAAACATTCATAACTTTAAACATGTTAGAGTTGGAGGGATTTTTTTTTAAACGCCTTTTACTGAAAATGAAAATCAGCCATTTGGTCGGCCCTATATATTAGATTATAAATACTTGCAAGTCGATTTGATTAAATATAGACATTTCCTACGATTTGTGAAAAAGCGGGAGCAGGAGCAGTACAGTAATTTTTCCAAGAGCGTTTTAAGGCATGATTGATTTTGATAGTTGATGCTGAAGATGTTGTGAGTAACAACTTACGCACTTGTAACCAGATATTAAAGCAATATTCCTTCCCTTTTGAAGTACATCACGGCGTCCTCATTATCCCTTCTCAGCTCCTTTTTGTGGCCCTTTTCCTCACCTTGATTCCATCATCTTTTATTTCCACCTTTGCCTCACATTCCCCATGGCTCTCACAAGAGCATCTCACCTTGACATCATAAATATTTTTCTTGAAATAATCCTCTTTGGTCTAAATGTTGACTTGCGCTTGTATCTCACTTTCACTTCCATGTTTGGTGTATCAACATGCCACAATATTAATTTAAACCTACAATTGCTGAAATATTGCAATTAGGTTAATGGTTCAATTCCTGGTATGGAAAAAAAAAAGAGTAGCTTTTTATGAAGAGATGCTCGTCTGCTTCCTGGTAACTGTTAAGGTTGCCTTGAGATAGGCACCGTTCCCTCCTCACCAGCACAAGAGGTGCACCACTGTCTCATCTCTCCTTGCATGCCTGCATGCGTGTGATTCCATTTTATTTTTGTCGTGTCCATAACAAAATACATAAACAGCATTGTAAGGTGAATTTTCCCTTTGAGTATTAAAGTCCGTATAATCTAGTCAACATAGAAGACGGAAACCACAACCTGAGCTGCTGCCTTATCATGGTGAGGGGTTTGTGTGTCCCAATGATTCTAGGAGCTAAGTTGTCTGGGGCTTGTGTCACCCATGGCAAATAGGTCCTTGGTGAGGGACCAGATAACACGTGTCTCAAAGACTCCTTATAATGAGAAAAATAATTGGATACTGTTTTCCCGGACGAACCAGGTCCGGCGGTGGGGCTCGTTGGAGAGCATGTAGTGGCCTGGCCGGCACCCATGAGGCCCTGACGGGCACAGCCCTGAGTGGCAACGTGGGTCCTCCTTCCCATGGCCTGATCAATTTCACCAAAATTGTATTAGACTAGCTTTACCAATACTTCAAAGTGGTCTACGTTTAACCACCAAATTGTCAGGTGCGCTGGGCGCATGTCAGAGGAAACACCCTCTGTATACCGGAACGCCTTGCATGACACAGGGAGAACCAAATTCCCAAACAAGCATATTGAGACTTGCGGACACATTAGGTGTATTCATATACCCATAGCAGATTTGTATTGCCAATACCACAGCATAAATAAAAACTTTTATTACTGAGTATCATGGAACATCTGCCGCAATCAAATTGGGAGGTCCGACTGGAAACTGACCTTTATCCTATAAAGTCTAGTCAAGAACTTAACTTGACTCTTGTTTTGTGGACAACGAGATTGATTTCTCTAACCATGTTTGTGCACTGAAGCGTGCTCTCCTAGTTGACTAATCAATAAAACTTTAATTCAAAGGCCGCACGAAGCACATTGATTCACTCAGTTTAGCTGTCACCTAGGTGTTCTCTCAGAACCGCAGAAAAAGGGAATTACTGTATTTGCAGGCCGAAAGCAAATATTAAATTACAACTCTGCCAGCTGTTCATGATAGAAAAGTCTCACGGTATTATTGTTGACTGCTGAGTTGAATTATTATTTTTTTTAATTATAAAGGGGTTCTTTCCTCTTCAATTATCAGGTGACGGGAACAGTGACAGAAATAGACTAGATGGAAAGCGAAAAGCTCACTTCCATTCACACATGAAGACAAGCGCTAATGAAGCGGCAGGAAAATATTGACCTGTACGGGGTTAAGTAAAGGTCAAGAAAACAAACAGTTTCTCTTTTTTGGGCATTTGATCACAAGCACGTATGCATCCACGCACATTTGCAATGGCGCTTGTATAGATTAACTGCTTTAATTTGTCAAAAGTACTGATCATCACAATCACTGATTTTGAAGAAATGAAAATGCTTTGTGTGTATGTTTACGGTGCTTCTATACAAAATATGGGCTCACAGCCCCACAAGGTATAATAATGCAAGTGCTGCATTTTATGCAAATTGAATGTTGAAAAGAAAGGGCTGACTTGCATTTTTATTCTAAGCAAACAATAAACAGTGAGAAAGGTATCGGGCTACGCTTTTAGCAAATAGATTAAATTGCGTTTTATGTCCGTCAAAATGATCTTAAATTTCTCGCATAGGCAAAATTACAGCAACAACTACTTTAGATAATCTTTTATGTAGGACTCACATATGCCACACAGGACGTTGTGGTCAAAAATTGACTTTGTCAATCACGGGCATTATTATTCATAATAATACGGGCCTTTTTGTGAGTTTTTAAAACGGATATTTTTGCCAGAGTCCAAAAATGCTTAAAATAAATACACATCTTTGGACAAATTTGTATTCATTCTGGATTTTCACAAAGCAACAATGTTGAAACAACATAAAGGCTCAAATGTATGCTGTAAATGCATTAATTTCATCTTTCTAGAACTGGTTCTATGAAACCTGTGTCAAATCTAAGGCTCATGGGCCAAATACGGCCCACCACATATTTTTACGGGGGCCACCATAGCCTGCCTTAATTGTTTCTTGATTTCTATTCAAAAGCGTCATATAAAAATGTTAAACGCTTGGCCATTTAATAATAGGGTGATTATTCGGGTTCCTTCACAAAACGCATAATGGAAGGGTTAAGGAGTAACTGCGCTGCGCTCTAGCCACACACTGCACTCTTTATTTCCTAATAAGAAGAATCTATTCATATTGCTTGCAGTTTGATCCTATTCTGTACCAAATGTGAACTGAACCATGAACTCAAAACCCAAGGGACATATAAAATATGACACACCTACTTATCTTAAATTGCAAAGAGCTACTTAATATTTCTGTTTTGTTTTTTTTTAATTTATTTTTCTCTGGCTTTGTTTGGCGGAGGGAAGAGAAGGTACATCTCCCTGCCTTAGGAACTGCGATCAGATGTTGTTTTGTGCCATTACGCTGCTTGGTGGAAGGTCAAGGTCTTGTACCCAAAAGGTGTAATGTGCGGCATCCAACAGAGCAGAAAAATGTCAGCTACAACATTTTTCTGCTCTGTTTTTTGATTTTGTTCTCATCATTGGGAGATAGTTTCATGCTGCATTTATTTTTTTACTCTCTCTTTGAAAATGATGTCAATGAATGATTCATTTTCCTAACGAGATCAGAGCGAACAAAAAACCTTGATGGATAATTCATAAATCATGCTTATCATGCATGATCCTTTAAATTGTCATTCAAATTCAGTGCTACATATGGAAAATAGTTCTTCTATGTTACCCACCCATAAAATATTGCGAATTGATATTTATATAATAATTCAGTCAAATATTTGTATTTTTTTGTTCCTCCATTAGATTATTGCAAATATTAGAGAGACAATAAACTACTGCCCCAACATTTTTTTCAATTGCTTCTAGTTGCAACATATATTGGTGTACCTTTCATAACTGCTTGAACCCATACTGTATTAATACAACTCGTATTCATTTTCCCTCCTTAATTTTCTGACGACTTGCACTAAATGGAATCAGCCAGAGTATGACCGCAATACTTCTTGTATCCTTGTTTAGCAAAAGTAGTAAGAAGTAGTTCAAACAAAACGAAAAAACAAAACAAAAATCTTATTGTGCATTGCTGGACCTTCCACTGTACCACTAGAAACTGAATCTGAATATTGTTGATTTGAATGTGAATTGCTTAACTTGAACATTTGAATTGAAAACCGAATTATTAAATTAAAAAACACATTTTGAATGACATACATATATTGTTTAATTTGAATCAGAATTTTTCTATCTGATATTTTTCGGGGGTAGGGACTGTAACCCAATAAACTTGAAAATGAATTTAAGACTGTAAAATGTGTTTTTAATGCCTCAACAAAAAAAAGTGCACGTCACTAAAAATCCAATACTGCGTATGCTCCCATTCAGTTCACCCAGTAAAAATCTAAACCCCAGTGACAGACATACGAGAACTTTAGGGTGACTCTAGGATGAGCAATGAATTCCAGGGACATTGATCTCATCTTCGGCCAATCAGCACCTTAGTTTTGAAGGCCGTAAACTGTGTCATTAAGTGCACTGCTGTGATATTCACCTCAAAGATGTAGTCTACTATAGTTACCTTGGAAACATGATTAAATTGCTTATTTATTGAAAAAAAACACCTACATGAACAGGAAATATCAGTCAAGTGCAGTAATACAGTGTTCTTAATCCAAAGTCCATAGTAAATGAGAACAAACGCCTTCTTTCATGAAGCAATATAGAAAACATTTTCTAACAGTGTTGTTACATGATCTTGTATTTTCCAACCTTGTATGTATCTTGTATGTGTCTGTTCAAGGTTAGTCTCAAGAATGTCTGTGGGTCTCAGCTTATTGTTCCATCGTCGACCTAAAGTAGCATGCCACTAAGGTTGCCTGTATTTTCTGAATTTGACACATCCTCATTGGTTTGATTTGATCTAACTCACACCTTGATTAAAAGGCCTTCTCAAATGATCGTTGTTTTGCGTTGGACAATTGCTACCCTTATCATAAAATAAATTCTACAAACATTGCAGATAACGCATTTCCTAAAATCAATTATATACCAAGGAATATGTAGGCAGATGTGATTTAGGTATGTGAGAGTATAAAATTAAAAATTGCACTTGGTATTTACATGTATGCCTTGCAATATTATGCGGGGCATAAACAATACTGTGGGTCCTTGCCAGCATTATCAGCTGTAAATGATATACGGCCACTTTTGTTTATTGCAACGATCCCACCTCACTGGTTTCTAGAACAAGATTAAAGGCATGATAGTGTGAAATAAAGGCGGCTTGGGAACTGTATTTCACTTTGACAACTGGGCTAAACACAGCCCGTGGCGGTGGGATGCTGGAGGAGAGAGTGGCAGGTGAATTGACGTTGCATGATTAATTTTCCTGGGCAAAGACTCAGATCCCCATCTAACATCCTTTGCAACTTTTTTCATCACAGCAGCGACGTACTTTTAATTGTTTAATTTTCCAACTGTGCTTCGTTCACGACCGGGAAACAGATGTGAAGATAAAATGATATAAAGCGACATCAAAGGGCTCTCTCTAACACCGAGAGAATCGTTGCAGAAGATTCATTAGTGATGTCTACAACTGATGTCACAGTGTGTTATCTGTGATGCAATGAGGACAAACTTGAATGAATTTCAACAGTGTATGATTGCAGTAGCAGCGGTGTAGTGTGCGTTTTCCGGTGTCTGTGGCGAGTCACGTATTTCCACCAAAACTGTGGACCCGTACTAAACCTTTTTTTAACTGACAGCTCCTGCACCAAAGGCAATAAAATACTTGTATTGTAACGTGTATACAATGCAGTTGGGATATTTTCTGTTCCCACCACAACTGTGATAATGGAAAAAATATTGTTGTCAAGCAATAGGGACCAGATTCAAGCAGACTGCCAGTGTGGTCTGACATCTGGAAAAGAAAAAAATAATAATAAAATCGCAGATGTTACGTGTGAAGTCAAAACCTGACAACAAAGGCTGTTAGCCACTGTAGTTTATTTCTACATTGAAGAAATGGGTAAAATTGACGTAAATACTCGAGACTGGATTTGCTGACCATGTGACAGCTGACACCACACTGCCTTTCTTCTTGGCCTTTTTGACCTCTTAGGCTCACCATAGCTCATGCTCACCAATGTGGAATGCTAATGACTGTCCATTTATATATAATGTAACATCTATCCAAAGCCACTAATTCTGTTCAGGGTGAAATTTAAAGGTACATACCCGAGATAGCACCGATAGGCGGGCACATATAGACACACAACCCTAGAACTTGTGACTGTGAGGCAGATATGATGACCACGTCTGAACCGCGCTGACCCATTTAGAGAAGGAGACCTCATAGCTGTGGCCATGAAAGACTTAAACGTGTACTTTGAAGCGGGTAGGATAATGACGAGCAAAGAAGGGAGCACAAAGCAATGCAGCACAATTCATCAAGCACCAGTTAAAATTTTGAATTATAATCAATACAATTTTATCTGCCAAAAATGCACACCCGACCACCGCCTCACATTCTTTTTATTGTGCTTGTTGTGCTCACTCACCAAAAATTAGAATGAAGCAAGCCAATTTAGAAGTCTGAGAGGTTGCACTGTAGCATTAGAGGCACGCACACACAGGTGCAATAATAATTGCATTTCATGTGCTACCCTTAAGACTGAGGTCTGAGGACAGGAAAGGAGTGTCGTGCTGGCATGGCTGCTTTTAGAGTGCCTCATTGTCATGACTTGGAAAAGCCCCGCAACAAACCACAATATATATATATATATATATATATATATCCTGAGATCATAGTAATTTAAACGATGCATTTCGCATCATCATTGTGAGTGTTATCAAAAAAATGGTATTACTGTCTTTATTACCACAATCTTAAAAGCACGACACCGCATCTATTTCAAGATGAACATACAGCACACCGTCACTTGTCTTCCTCTGCGTTGAATCGAAATATTCCCCCTTTTGAACAGAAGGCTATACGTTCGACATTCTGAAGAGTGACTCATGACAACCATATGGTCGTACGCCTACACATGCATGCAGACGTAATGACACATCACCATTCCTTGGAGCAAGTTTTATAATGAGCTTTGGAACCTAATGTATAGCACACACAAATGTTTGTATGCATGTATAATTATTTCTTGAACAATGCTGTAATAGAGGGATTTGTCATAATATGCTCATTTCAGCAATTGTTTATTACTTGTACAGTGCATCAGTTTAAGTGGCAACAACGCGCTCACTGGTGCCATTAATTCATATGTCGGGCAGAGTGGATGTTTCTTTTGGTAAACCGCACTTATGTGAGCTGTGCCCTCCCAAAGCTTGCTGCTAAGAGTGAAGGGCGGCACAAAGCCTTGTACAATTGCATTGTGCTTCAGTGTGGAAGCGACTTTATTTAATTCAAGTGTTCCTTTGCATGGGCCTACGACTGATTTAGAGCCTTTGTCGATGAGCTGACGATTACAGCGATTTCAGTAAATGGAGTAGAGAAGTTCAAATTCACCGGAGCCAGGCAGGTGCTGCTCGACAGGGATTCAGCTGACGGGACAGTATCTTCGTCTGAAATTACAGTGAGAACAGGACGAAAGTGGTGATCCCCGAAGGCAGTGGAGCGAGCCGAAATGGCGTCTTGCTGGACTCCCTTGCAGTGGGTTGATTGATGCTGGGGAGTCAGACAGGAGAGCCAGGAGTCAGACAGTTCGACAAAGCTCAGGGGAAAGCGAGGCGGCGGATGACATTGTCATAGGACATTTTTTTCCTAACTTTTGAGGATAGTTTGACAGCTGTGTCCCTTTGAGCGGAGATCATTTGTGAGCATAGGTTTCCATAACTTCTGGTGCTCAACGATTGAACATATTTTACGTTAAAAGCCCAGGCCACCGCCGCCCCTAAAAAAATGACAACATTGATCGGTGTTCTCTCTAAGATATGTGCATGAACAATTGCGCACTTTTCTCACCCTCTCAGTGCACACAATGACCCTGTCACACACCATGCAACAGATTTCATTTCTGCACTCATTCGTTCATTTCTACCCCAGTTTAATATAAAAACAGGAAACCACACCATTCCCACTTCCCTTAAAATTTAATTAGTGCACACTCAGTTGTTCTATAGTTTAGATTGAAGCATACATTGACACACACTCACAGTCAGTCATCACTGACGAGACGCTGTAGACGACACCTGGACCCCTCCATTCAGGAAGTCCCAACATTGCCTGCGTTTAATAACTTTTGTTTCAGTGGTCAGGTGACTAGAAGTTTTTGTGTTGTATTAAGTTACACATTTTCCATTACTTATAAGTGGACAGTGTGGGACCATATTCATACACATTGTATTGAGACGTAATAAAGGGCTGATTTTATTTCAAACAAAAGTCTCTTTTCAATGATTTGTTCTATTTTAATATATGGTGGTTTTATTTTTTTGTGTAACATGCCCACATCATGTAATGTGTTTTGATTTCAGGTTTTGGATAAGTGTGATACTGGTTTGGCTGCCACGTGCACGTCTGATTCCAAGGAATGCTCAGGGAGTTCGTGTCAATGCTCAGACGCATGGAAAATTAGAGGGAACGTTGACTTTGGCTGCTCCTACAAATCATGAGCCCATGAGAAGCTTTTTTACATTTGAACAAGTAATAAAAGTAAATACTCGACATGCAGTGTTATGGAAGCAATTAAAAGTAAAGTATCAACATTTTTTTTAAGAAAGGACAATTATACGCTACATGTTGTGGAATAATCAGATGTAATCATACAACAAAAAGTAGATTGAATTTGTTGCTTATCGAAAGCCGTGCCTCAAAGCTGTGTCTCATCATGCAGTGTTTGTCAACACACTTATTAAATTAATTATCTGTGAGTGGCAGATGGACTTGCTTTAGCGCTTCCGTCTATCAAGACACCAGAGGGAAAAAGCAAATATGGAAGCAATTACAGATATAACTAGGTTTTTGCAACTCAGCTCTAATGGTTTGAAATAAAATGGTTAAGAAAAACATTTTTACGAGGCATACGATTTTGTTGCTGTCTTTGGGTCATAACTAGAGATGGACAGAGATGGCTATTTCAAATATGCAAAGAATCAACAGTCGACACATAATGGGAACACCGTGGAGTATTAATGGATGTGAAAAGGTTATTTGGTTTTTATGGGGGTTTTTTTGCCAGAGAGCATAAACACTTTTTCTGCCAAACTTCACCTTTGGTTAACACATGTAAAGCACATAATGACATCTTGTTGTAACAATTAGTGAATAGATCACCGGTATATTATATTTAGGAACAATTTGAGCTACAATTGCATGTTCTGGTCATCTGAGGAAATAGCAGAGGTGGTCAAATGATGAAGTATATAGGCAGAAAAAAAAAAAAAACACTTGTCAACCCGAGTTTATTTTTAGGCTATGCATCCACTCAATGTAAAGTCATAAACATTTTTTTCATCCACTCAATGTAAAGTCATAAACATTTTTTTCATCCACTCAATGTAAAGTCATAAACATTTTTTTCATAAAATGTTTTTTATATTTCAAAAAATATCAAAATTACACCACCACAATCTGTCATCCATTATATGAACGCTGTGAAAAATAATTTCTTTAAAAAGATGATATACTCCAGCTTTGATCAACACTGTCAGAATCATACCGTTTTCCAATCAATATATTTTATTTTAGGGTGTAGTGTATATCCACATGCATCTCATTGCATCTCTTGTGTAGTGGAAACTGCGAAACCAAAAATGATACATTATTACCTCTTGCACTGACGGAAAAGAAAAACAAAATGTTAAACCTCTGTACAATGTCATTTGAACACCTCAATGAGCAAACAAAATCTTTCTTTGTCCTGCGTCCTTTCATACAGTCGGAGAGGCCAAAAAAATGAACTTGATG
Source organism: Idiotropiscis lumnitzeri (assembly GCF_059441095.1). NCBI lineage: Eukaryota > Metazoa > Chordata > Actinopteri > Syngnathiformes > Syngnathidae > Idiotropiscis > Idiotropiscis lumnitzeri. Next base: position 13,771,060 of record NC_142400.1, on the reverse strand, counting down.
GCAGTTATTTGAGAGCCCTGACGCAATGACATTAGCCATGGCTGGCACTGGGTCATGAAACCTTTTAGCCAACGTGGCTAAAGAGCAAAATAATCTGCTGGCCACATTTGAGCGGAGTTAGCCATGACATCACTGGTTTAAGGGGTGGTTTTGCCGCCTGTTTCACCACTATCTTGCTATGTGTGCCGCTCATTGCACACGGCAGATACATGATAGTCCAACGAACATAAAACATATGACAATTCAGGAAGTATGTATTTTTTTCAGGTAGGTTTTATTTTACTTTATTTTTTTTTCCATCGCCAATGGACATTTATGCTTCGTAGCCAGGTTCTCCCAGTGCAATTTTGACAAACAATTTGGCCGCTTGCCAATGTCGCTTTTAAACTGCCCACTTTTGCCAAGCCCAACACAGATCGAGTAGCCTGTGTCGTTTGCTTTAATAGCCGACAAAGACTTTCTCGACGACGGACAATGGTCTATTGAGCTTTAAGATAAGGAAAAGGTTGTTTGACCCTTTAGTTTGAAAGTGGGTAATCAGGACTCAAATCAGCACCAAGGGTGACTCTCCCAGCATTATAAATATATTGCGGCAAAAATAATCATAATTTCTAATAAATGTAGATGTACATGTAATCTGATTTTTTTTCTATAACTGAAACAGATTCAGGGTTTATTTTCTATCCTAATTATGTAACGTCAGTACATGTATTCAGTTATTTCCCAAGCCTGGCTCATAGTGAAGGTCTTCTAATTTGAGTGTGTTGAAGATCTTTTAGGTTAATCCAGACAGAATTGCCCTTAACAGTATTAATGGCAGATAATGTGGGTGAGGAGAATTAAACGGGTCTCACTTGTATGACATTTTTCTTTGAGAACATATGAAACAAAATTAGGTCTTGCATTCCATTTGATTTTGTTTTGAAATTTAATGATCAGATGTTCATTATTACTTAAACATTTACCTTTCCCTGTTCGGTGGTGACCATTTCAAAATAATTAGACACAGCAAAGCAAAATAAAACAGTCTAGCAGTGCTCTCTTCTGTGAGGCACAGGAATTACAAGATATATTTTAAATGAAGGTCCTATCTTCTTTGGAGAGTGGTCAGTTTTTTTATTTTAATCTCATCAAAGGTAGATTATATTTTGACTGTGGGTTTGTTTGTCCTTACGTAACTGCCTGTTTTGTTTAGTTTTATTAAATGCCATTTTGAAATAAAGATTGGCAACAATTTCCATGAATTTACAGTTCCAATCATTCAGAATGATTTGAACTCAATGCTGAAACTCAGTTGGAAGTCTGGGTAAATATAAAGGATAGTGCAATGAGAATGTATTTCATTTTCAGGGCATCTTTAACCCAAGAATGACATCTAGAGGAGTCAAAAGAGTGTCATGAAACTTAATTTGTCCATCACTACCTCACGGTCCCTTAGACCACGATGATATTGTCCCGCATTCCACCTCAGTCTTTTTTTTTTTTTAATACTTTCATTGGCTGTCTGTGCAGCTGCTGTTTTGGTGACCCAGTACATTCTCAACGCCAAATGGCAAAAGGTCATGCCTAGTCACCCAAAATTCACTTTAGCCTCCAATGGAGAAATGAAGCAAAATTTTCCATTTCTAAGTTTCACCTGCGTTGCAGCATTGACTGTATGGTATATGGAAACGCGCCACCAGAAACGCTCAGCTCACATTTTGACTCGTTGTTGTGTCACCCTGGCCACCCCATTGAAAAGTTTCTGCCTACACCTCTGTCTCCGCCCCCCACGGACAATTTTCCCACTATAAGGGAGGCGGATTTACTTCTTCAAAGACTATCCGTGTCTGGATTATTTTTCTGTTTTGTTCATTTTAGCGTCAGTTATGGTTATTGATCGTCATCATGCAGCTTGGCGTGCATGCACATGTGTATCAGATGAGCAGAGAGCGATCTAATGTCTGTTTTTAGGTTAGTTACGGCTAGATGGAAAAGATGTGTGGGTTTGTGTTTTTGACACAGAAGGGTTGAAAAGTAGATCTTGGGTCAAAAAAGGTTTTGCTGCAACCCGGGATTGAGAGACGAACAAACAGATACAAAAGACAACCATCTCAATCAACCAGTATCTTCACACAGAGGTCACAAGTTTTGGGTTAGTGACCGAAAAGACAAGGACAAAGCAAGTAGGTGCAGAAAGTGTGAAAAATAAATTGGCATGTTTTAACAGTTAATATTTGTTATATTCTGAATAAAAAAAGATAAGTTTCCAACGTCTTAGTTTTACCTTTTTCTATTATAAAAGAAACATTTTCTTCCAATATATACAATCGATGAGCATGCAAAAAAGTTCATTCCTTAGGACCAATACACAAAAGATATAACACACTATCACAAGTATGGCGTTTAAAATGTTTATTAAAAAAATAGAAAAACTTAAGACTTGGGGGGAGGGAACATCTATAGGTCAGTCATTTACACAGCCTTAATTACACAGATATAAGACGGGGATTGGTTTGGTGTATAAAGACGTAACCACTCACTGATTATCTTGGGATAGCTCAATGGAAAGCTGCACCGAAAACAAAATTCTTTTCAGTGCTGGGCTAAATTGCATCAATTTGGTACTCAGAATGCAGAAACAATTTGGCTAAACATTGATTTGTCAAAGGGTCCACCAAACTCCTGTAACATTGAACACGTTCACATCTCATACCCTTGCCATCATATGGATTCCTTGTAGTTTGTGGGGGCTTGGACTTGAAACATGTAGATGAGAGACAAAAAGTTAATGGGCCTCGTAAAATTTGCGATGCCGTGGTAATTAATATGTAGCAAATCTAGCAGTACATTGAACTCAAGTTTTTGCTATGCCTGGGGAAATTTGGTCTTCCAAAAAGGCAGAGGACCTTTTGCTTTCACAGAATTAAAGCAGATAAAGGCAGAACAAAAAGCACTTTGCTGGTAATAAGTAGCACCAAATATTTTTGAAAAGAAAATGAAACAAAATGGTAAAGAGTCTTCTTTCCACAGTACCCCCTTTGTGGAAATATACCTAAATAAAACAAACAAAAAGGGATACAATTAAAATGATAGGGATTAAGTTGGAGGGGGGCGTATTTGGACAAACTGTTGGCAAAACTCCAAGTGATCGTAATGTGATGAAGATTAAACAGTAAATGTCATGAGATTTTTTTTGGCACATTTCTCATGTCGCTATACCAGCTATCCCTTGAGTTGGAAAGCGGAACACATTCAATTAAGGCCCTTAAAAATCCGGATATTGCACAGGTCAATGAGGACTTGAGGGGGGAAAAAAAAGTAGTGTGTGTGGGGGACAAAAATACAAAAAAAAAAAAAGAAAAAAACTAAAATGTGAAATAAATTAAATAAAAGCAACCTAATATTGCACACAAATGCAACAAAATTAAAGTGACAATGTGAACAACAACAAAAACTCCCTCAGTGACAAACACGAGCGAACATAAGTTCCAACACACAAAAAAATCCACTCAGTACATTCAAACAAGTCATCACAGTTTAAGCACTTGAGAAGGTCATTTTTTGTGCCATCACACCAAAAACATCGAGTCAGCGTTGTGCTGCATAGCTAGAAAGGTAGTGCGTCACTTCAGTCGAAAGGACTGTGGTCCAAGCTGTAAGAGCATTGCGAGAGGAATGATGTATTCAAAGGGAGAAATTAGTCAAAAGGGTGGCGAGAGGGGGACTCGTGTAAAAGGCCCGATAAGAGGTAAAATCGAGAGGAATCGAGGGTAAGGCTAGATGAACCCGTTCACTACTATGGCACATGACTTAACTTTCTGAGAGGTTCAATGGAAGTGACACTGGTGAGGACCAAGTCTGGGTTGCCAACTCAACTCTGGTGCTGGTGTGCTTCCAATGTGGAGGGAGTGTAATCTAAAGGCCAAACCTTTGAGGCTCTACAGTTAAGACTTAAGACCAACGTCCTTCACCTGCCACAGTCAATTAATTGCTTCATGCTGGCAGAACAGAAGCAGAAATTGAGTACTGGTCACTTGAAACAATTGGAGACAATTTGAATTGTCTTCCAGGATGAGTTCCAAAAAAACTGTCTTAGCTATCCAACAGACAGTTTGTGATGACCAGAGGAAGGTTTTTAAAAGCAGTAGATCATATCAGTGCTTGGATCCTTCATCTGCTCTGATTCAGAGCTGGGAGATTGTCCCTTTTCCTGCGTCGCCAGGTGTTGCAGTTATACTGCTGCTGGTTCCTCAAACCTGGTTCTGTACTGTGACCCTGAGGAACAAATCGCCTCTGGGGACTGAAACTACCTTGGGAGTGGCTTTGACCACGGAGGCTACTGCTTTGGTTGTGCTTGAAGCCAAATCTGTGTGGCTCAAATGAGCCCAGGGACTCTGGCCGAATGGTGAATGTGTGCTGCTGCTGCTGCTGCTGCTGCCCGCCCATCCGAGGGTGGTGGAGTTGGTGGAGGGGGCTGGGTAGAGGGCTTGTGGAGTTAGAGTGCTGGGAGACTGCAGTTTGTGCCATATGCCGGTGCACCATACTGATGGATGGTAGATTCTCGTGGTAGAACTGCAAATCAGAGAGGGATTGAGTGGACATGGTTAGGTTTTCGGGGAGAGACATCAAGACTGGGAAATGTAAAGTCATTTTTGTTGCAAAACCTAAATGGGGTGGGGTCGGAGGTAGTGGCTCCACTGCACGGTATTCGGTTACACAATGTGCTTAATTCACCTCACCTGATTGATTAAACAATTTACTGTAGCCAATGTTCACAGTTTGAGAAATTGTACTTATTTATTTATACGTGTATAGTCTGGTGAAACCAACCTGCGGTGTGGTGTGGATGAAGCCTGCTGGATGTGCAGCCATTTGCATGATAAAATGGACTGAGGCCATGTTTAGAGACTGGGGATGGAGTCCATTTGTGCTTACAGGAGGATCAGACTCCTGATTCAAAGAAAGAAAAAAAAAGTTAAGGTACCAATGGTCACGCACTGACCATATGAGTCTTTTTTTAAACTCCTGCACAGTGATAATTAATTTAGATAGAGTTTGAAGGCAAATTATCCTTTGGCCTTACGATGTCACTCCCAGAAGAAGAGGATGAGGAAGAAGAGGAGCTTGAGCTGGGCGAGGAGGATGAAGAATGGTGCTGAGGGCTATTGAGGAAGACTGGAGAGGACGATGAGGAATCAGCACTGAGGGGGGAGGCCGTGTCTCGCTGATCCACCACAGAAACCAGCATCAGCCTGGCAAGGTCCTGCTCACAAGTCTCAACATCTGGAAGCCAACAAAAAGCCAGCACTGTAATTACATTTGCAAAATGAAAAATACTTGTGAGGATAACTTTTTGGGGTGATCTTCATTGGCACCATGCAGCTCAGAACAGAAGCCATAGGAAACCAGATATATTTGGAGTATTTTGTAATGAGAAATCTTTGCATTGCCAATGACACACATCTTTGGCTCAAAAGCACATTTCTTGCATACAGTCATGAATTCTTTGAATTAACAGCACACCGTGATTCTCCCGGTTGGCATACTGCTTAGTTCCCCACGTCTTAATAGTCCAGTCCCTGTAGGCCAGAACCTCTGGGCAAACTTTGATAATACGACCTAAAGTACTGCAAGACAAAAATGGTAGCAATATTGATCTTTAGGAAAAACAGACTATGGCCTCGTACTATATGCAGACACACACACACACAAGCATGGGCCGATGACTGGTTTGACGGTTTACCGTTGTTTTAAAAAGTCAAGGTATCAATAACTGATGAGCGTCTGTCACTGGTAAAGAGCTTTTCTTTTTTTTTTGAGGAGACTTGTAAGCTGCTGAAATATGATTGGCTGCTAGCAGAGATCACTAAACGGCCTCTTTAAGTTGATGACAAGAGGACAGGCGCCACACCCCCTCTCTGTAACGGTTCACCCCCCCCTCCCAATTGAGCAAGAGAAGTTACAGAGAGAGGGAGGGAAAGCAAGGACTCTTGGAGACAACCTAGACGACTTGCGCATACCCATTACGACAATGAATGTAAATGGTTGTTTATTAAAAAAAATAACTAAATAAATTAAAAAAAGAATTCTATATTTCCAAAAATAACACGTTGTGCCAGTGGTAAGCCTCCTAATATGCCTGCAAGGAAAGCACGAGTAGCCTGCCGGTCTGTTGTAAAAATAGCTCACCAGTGATGGGACACTGACTTAATGAAGATGAATTAAAAGAATACTAAGATTTATTTAAACTTAAGATCGTACACATTTCTTAACGTATGAAATTCCAATTTTAAAAAAAAAAAATAAAATAGATTGTGAACCAAATATTTCCAAAAAGGCCATTTTAGATTGGAATTTGACGTAATATTTTTGCTTAGTGATATCATACCGTCAGAATCCAATATCGGCCCATGTTTCGATGCAGACACGCATAGAAACAGGGCTGCCTACCTTTCGTACTCTTTGTTGGGGTATGCCCGAGCAAGAGGAGACACGCCATGACTCAATACCATGTAAGCAAAGTCAAACACTTGCTTGACCTGTAAGACTCCATATGAGCTCCGGCCAACATCATTGCCTATCAACAGTACATAACCACATTAACTTCTGACAAAACAAGTAGTCTCATCAAATATAAGGACAGCGTATGACTGAAGTACAAAGCAAATGTTAGTCAAGTGGGAACATAATAAACAGTACAACAGACAAGACAAAAATAGTTCTGACCTGGCTGAATTGGATCCTCGATGCAGAGCATAGATGGCCTGTTCCCATTGCCCATAGCTTTGAGCATCTCCTCTTTGGATAGGTAGGCCCCCCCATTCACCCGGATGCCCATCTTCATGTAGTTGAAGTCACGACCGTACAGCTCGAAGAATTCAATCAGCAGAATGCCCAGGTTGATGTTAGCACGCCGTGTGTCAATGCGAGGGTGCAGCTGATCAGCAAAACAGAGAAAACTAAATGACAGCAACCACCAAGGGAGGCAAATAAAACAAGAGTTGCGTGAAGAGACCAATATTTGACCACATCATTCATTAAGAGGAAGTCAAGTGGACGGGTGCTGCAGTGCAGAAAAACAGTTGGAATATGAGTGACCAAACATACGGATTTTGAGATATGACTATGCCCCCCCCCACCTCATTCAACTACATTGAGATGTTGATTTGAATTTGAAAATTTCAGCCCTCATATCTATCAATCCATCCATTTATGAATGCATACATAATATAAGCAATGGATATGTGAACACAAAAGGTACAGCAACACAAACGACAATATAACAGTACTCACAGTAATCTAATTTAATCAGCTACAAAACAGCTGAGACCAACTGAGCCTCCATGAACAGTTTCTCTATCTGTCCTATCCTGCACCCAGGCGGACACAACAGAGAGAGCATCTTAATGGCTGTTTAATTTAACTGATGCAAGGTGAGAAAAAAAAAAAGTTTAATTATTTTTTTAATGCAGTTCAGTTATGTCATTAACGTGTGTTTTTTTTTTTTAAGTAAAATCGTAGCACGCCATCTTTCTCTCTCTAAAAAAAAATATTCAAGGGCAGGGGTTCAATGGAGTAATGGCATTTCCATTGATTTCAATGACACAGCCTTTATTATTATAATTTTTCAGACTGATCTCTCTTGTATTTTAGGGTCCCCAACAAGTTGACAAGTCTGTACAAACCCTAGAGCTCAGCTCCAGACTAACATTTTTTTTTTTTTTTTTACTAGGAGCACAGTGTCATTTTAGGGGAACAAGCAGGAATTTTAGCAGTATGCACTGTAAATTGACTTTGAATTAAATATTCATATTTCCTCTTATTTTTGTAGCCACTCACCCAGAAAACATAATGTTGGGCCTTTCGACACATTATCCAATCAATAGTGCTGGGCTGTACAGTCTTGATATTATATCCTTATTCCTTAATATTTAAAGACGGGAAAATTATTCCTCTCATATTTTTCAGTTGGAGTTTTAACTTTTATGCCACACACAGAGCATGATTTACTGCCATTTGTCTTAAGTTTAAATGCAGAAATTATTTGGCTGCTTTATGGGGTTTAGTTTCAACATTTTTTAAGCATTATTACTAGTGGACTTATTTTGCCCATTGTCTGATGTTACAAACTGATTACACATGATGAAACGACCATCAAGCTGAATGAGGAGTCATATCCTAGCTCCTGTCTGCCATTTCAGCAGTCTAAACAGTGGCAGCTCATTTGCGTATCATCGCAAACAACTGAGCTGAAATGTAGAGCAGAAGTTTGACAGCGACAAAAAAATACTCAATATATATATATATTTTTTAAATGGCATGTTTCCGGGTTGCACTTGTGTGAGTAGATAAATGTTACTGGCACTATATCATTTATGTTTTAGAATCCTGAAGCCTAGTTGTGTTTAACCCCTTTTAAAAAATATTACAGCAGGTAAAAGTGAAAGGAGACACTCACTGGGTTTAGCCAAGCCTATACTGGGCAAAAGTGTTTGACTTTTAGAACACGTGAGACTCAGCATAAAGCTGGAGAAAATTGAGGCAAGTACAAAGAGAACAAAACTCCACAGTGATGTTCCTAACATCCTTCTGCATTTTTTTTTGTCACTTAAGATTTTAAATGCTCGTGTCAAGCATAAACGGGTACCTGCAGGAAACTGATAGCCATTAGAATGAGACTGTAGGAGCTGATGCCTCCTGTAAAGACTTCATTGAGATCCCTCTGGAGTAGGAACTGTTTCAGTACGAAGATCAGGGGAGGCAGAACAGTGTATTTCTGCAAGACCCACACCGTGCATTAGGAAACATAGGATGACTAATTGGAATGGACACGGTTTGGAGGTATTTAAACTTACCTTTAAGTAGCTCTTAATGAATTGTGCTGCTTTCACAGCAGTCTCCACATTAAAGCTGATATCAATTTTAACCTCTGTTTCATGGTCAGTGAGCTTGATGATGGGTACCTGCGGGAGGAGAGAAAGGGACTCAGTGTACAAGCCCTCCAAGCGATTAAACACATGAAACAAACCACGACAAAACAAAATACCACGGAGATCAGAGCGACTCACAGAGGCTTTGTCGAGAACTTTAATGGGATATGGGCCCGACACGTTGTGTCTCTTCAGTGCTTGCTCCAATTCCAGCAATGGGGGGTGGTCCCACTTTCCAAACACCACCAGGTCAATGTCACTGACAACCCAAGCAAGACTTACATGAGCTCATTTAAGAAAAAAAAAAAGAAGTTACACGGCCAAACCAAAATCATTCACTTATGACTGTGTAGTTTGTGATCAGCCTATTTATTCATTTTTTAAAGAACAAGCCAGGTGAACCACAAATATGCTTTAACAGAGTATATTCTTTAAATGGTAACAGATGAGCAAGTGCTTGCCATCCAATCTTAAACCAAAACATAACAACTCAAAAGAAACAAAGTTCATATTCTGGTCTTTCAGTCAGTAACAAGACACGAATTGTCTCCTTGCTTTCAAAACGCGAACATCATACACGTCAAATGATTGAACGTTCAAAAGTGATCGCTACCTGGTTGGAAGATAGAGACCAGTGCTGAAGCTGCCAAATATCTCCACCTGCAGAACACATTGAAATAATCTTAATTTGAGTTAACCATGATCCAAGCAGGCAATGTAAATTGGAAATCTAATTCCAAAGAGCTTGATCTACGCAACTAACACACGTTTGCTGATAATAGGAAGCCAAAGTGACAGAAGATATTTTTATCCGCACTGGCCGTGTGGGTTGACTTTCGAATGGCAAGAAGCCAAACACATTCAAAGCTTCCCACCTATTTGGTATTAACCATGTTGATGAGCAGAAAAATCTGAGTTGCACTGAAGCCGGTATTCGTTTTGCATCCCCATCACAACTTGAAAGTAAGCGAGATTCCTAGTTGATACTGTTATGAAAAGACTGGGGAGGTCCAGACTGCTCAAAATTAATTTAGTAAATACTACACAATTAAAAACTGTAGGAGATGAAATCAATTCCGACAAAACAGAAAAAAATAGCTTCAATATTGCCAGGCTAATTTATTTTGACAACAGTTAACACTGACCAATTTATTCTTTCAAATCACACAATCTAGTTAAATCAAAATTAAGTAAATAACATAAAATATACATTTGTATTTATTGCAATATGAAAGTCAAGTATCATTCAGGTGTAATTGTGCCCAAGAAACATCTTCCACCATTCACCTGAGCCGTGGGCCACAGTTCCTTTATGACATTCTCAATCCTGTTCACAACATCTCTTCTCATGGCCTCCTCCTCTGGACGCGGTGACATGAAGTTGAAGAAGTCAACTATCTCTTCATGGAGACTATAAGGTAGAAAAAAAAATGGGATTATGGTTCAGTGACATTATACCAGAAAAGGGATCTTAAATAAATGCTCTCAGGGTTTGCCGCACTACACAAGACTGACAGCAATTTTGAATACTGTGGCATCACTCTCTTAAAGAAAGAAACCAAAACGTAAAAGGCACGCCTACAACTATTGTAAATCACAAACAACAATACACTGAGTGTCCAAACTTCCTCATGGCTGTTACTGTTTAACATTTTTAGAATCGATTAAATCGAATAAACTGATAAAAATCTTATTTTGCATTAAAATGCAACAATTTCTCCAGCTACAAGTTTTTAACAAATTATTGCCGTTTAATTATTGTCCGACTTCCGGACAGTCACGTCCAGTTTACGTAAAACTCAGCTGCATTGTATTCAAATTACACTCAATCGCACCATTTCACAGTCTGTTAGCACTCTCTATTGGTGGAAAGTTGATACTTCAGTCAAACAACATTTTCCCTGTCAGGAAACGACGACGTTTAGTACAGTTTTTACATCAGATGCACTTCCTGAAGCAACACACCCATTATTATCCAGTTTTCGGACAGGAAGTAGGAACCGACATATAGCGGAAAAGGACCCACCAAGACATTCTTGAACGGGATTTGAACATCGGTCCCCTGTGTCGAAAGTCACAAGTGGCTCATGAAGCTTCATTTTCCCGTCACAAGTTAGTTTATAACATACCATAACTAGTTAGAACATTTACTGTTACCCTAGTGTCGCTAATTAGACCGTAATGTATGGTATTTGAAAACTAAATATAAAGTTGACATGTGGAAAGTTGGAAATGAAAACTAAAATGTGTTCAAATGCAATAAAGTTAACTATCATAGCTTGCTACCTGCGAACAATGAGACATCTGTTGTTAACACAAACCTAAATAGAGATTGTAAATAATGTGATTATTGCGGCAAAATTAATATACTAAATAAATAGCAGGCAAGCATGACGCGCGTCCCTGGAACCAGCGGGCCGTCCAATTATTCTGTGGAATAATAGACAATAATTCATTCTAAAAACAGTCATTAGTGACAACTGTAGCAAAAAGGCAAATTGCTTAGGATTTTGGGTTGGTCCTGTATCACGCTAGACTATATCCACCGCTGCCATGAGCAGATCTTAGCATTCAGAACCAAAAGAAGAGTGTAGTAAGATGACACTCTTTACAGCTGTGTTCGAGTGAAGGTCATTTTATGGGTTCACAAATTAGACCTCGACAGAGGAGAAACTGGAGCAAACAATTTTTAATTCTGGAACTCAAGTACCTTAATTCACCAGGGATTTAGGAAGACAATTATTATTTTGGAGGTAAATTGTTTTTTTCATCCAGAAAATGTCTGTATGAAACCAATTTATTTGTGGTAGTCATCAGGTGTATTAACAGATGTGAGTTTTAACACCAATGTTTTTTTTTGTCTTTGCAGAGCACTTTACGCATGAATGACTTCATTGGAGGTGCAATTTTCTAATTTTGTGGATCTTTTTTTTGTTTTGTTTTATCCAAGGAACCTGCACCAAGGGGTTTATTAAACAATAAAAATGTGACAATAAAACAAATGGACAATTGTTGTTTTAATAGAATCTTATTTTGTTATTTTTCAAATTCAAATAGTGTATAGTAGCAAACTATTTTCTTGTCTTGAAGCAAAGCTAAAGTGATTAAAAAAAGAAAACTAATGTAATTGTGAAAACAGTTATTATGGAAGCCTCAAAAGTCAAAATCATAACTCAGGACTATTGGAAAAAAAATAAAGCAACTGATAAATTATAAATATTTTGTACTACCGTGATTGGCTTGTTAGCAGTTCGGGGGTGTACGACACCTACCAACCGAAGACAGGTGGAATTGGCTACACCATGCACACAACCTTAATGAGGATAAGTGGTTTGGAAAATAAAACTGAAATTATTTAAAATATTGGAGAGGAAACAAAATGGTAATAGTCCAAGGTTTCTCAATAAATACAGTTGGATTGTTTTTCCCAATGTCAGCACAGATGGTCCCTGGAATGAATAAAATTGTGTTTGCTCTAATCTCACCATTGATCGATCTGCAAACGATGGCATTACAACCGATCACTGATTTTGCATTACAGCAAAATATCTGCCGTTCAGAAACCGTCGATCAACTCTGTGTGAAGTGTAAAATAATTCCATATGAAACTTATCGCATTGGCCATTATCGCATCAGCCATTATCGTGATGATATTTTTCCACCGTATATTGTGCAGCCCTTTAAAAGTGACAACAGTTAGAAATGTAAGCCATCACAAAGTTCAGCTTCACATCTAGACTTTGAGGGACCTTGTGTGACCGCTGTACTGTTTCTATTACCTACCCATTGACCCCGGGACTGTAGCGCCTCGTCTTCCAGAGGCTGCAGGAGGAATCGTGGGCCAGCAGCGGGTTGACGCCGTGAACCGAGTTGGCTCGATTCAGATACCTCCTGCGGGCCGACGTTTGATGGTAATGGCGCTGCTTGTTCCCGTGTTGGTTCTTCATCCTGGCGGGGGTGTGGCCGCCAGATTGTTGCATGCTGCGACAATGTTGGGGAGCAGCGTGGAGCGGCAGAGGGGGAGCAGGAGGAGGCGGCGGCGGAGGAGGAGGAGGAGGAGGGGGCAGAGGGTGGTGGGGTAGCCGCCTCACGTCGTTCTCGTCCAACTCGTGTTCGCCGTAGTGTAAAAACCTGCTCGCCTCTTCGGTGACGTTTAAATTGTCTATTTGGAGAGAGGAGCCGGAGGGAGAGGAGCTCTCGGCCTCCGAGTCCAGAGAGGAGGAAGACGGCGACAAGGAGCCCTTCCTCCGGGCGCTTCCCCTCTCTCCACCGCCGTCTCGCTTCGACAGTTTCCCGATCACGGCACCGAGCAGCGGCGGCGGCGGCGGAGGAGGAGGAGCAGCTCCACTTTTACAGTATTCGCCGTTGGAGTCCGTGGAGATTGCGTTGAACGTTACGTTGTCGCGATGGTACTGAATGTTGTTGTCGGTGCCGGAATTTGTGGCAAATCCCTGAGACGTTTCCCAAATGTGCATCCATAACGAATTGGCAGGTCCCTTCTGCTCCGGCTGGATCCAAGCGGTCCTGGGATCCATTGGACTTGAGTTTGAGCGACAACCTCTCAACGGGGAAATTGCAAGCAAGTGGGCTAATGTGACACTTTGCACTCACGCAAACAAATGGTTGCCTACCGCTCTGGTTTAGTTGTTATCCTTGAAGTGCTTCATGTCCGGAGACTGGTGTTGGTTGTTAAAAATCAGCTTGCCCAACTCCGCTCCCCATGTCAACCAGCAAAAATGGCGCACCCAGCAGCACTCTTTCCCATCTGCGCATGTGTGGGGATTTAAATCTTTGAACACACCTCTCAACTCCGCCACATGCATCAAGCTAATGGACAGACCACCGGAAGTGTACGACGTAATTGGGAAGTCGTTTTCGGCGACTTTACAAGGTCGTTTTTAAAACTTTACATATATACGTTTAAAAAAATACATATTTCGTCTCATGCAATATTTCGCTAAATATTGCTAGAACTATTATATGGTATCAAACAAATCAGCCAGCAGGGGTAATAGCAATAGTCAGAAATCAGAAATCCCTTTATTGTCATTGTACTCAAGTGTGCAACGAGATTTTATATATATATATATATATATATATATATATATATATATATATATATATATATATATATATATATATATATATATTACGGTTGTCAAAATTGAAACGTTAACTCAGCATTTTACTCAATATTAAATATTTTAACTCAGTTTTATTTACGTCCAAAATAATTTGCATATCTTGCAAAGCCAAATTCAAACACTATACCATGTTGGCTGTACATATTTATAACATCATCTCAGAACAAAACACTGTGATCAAGTTATCACTGGGCCTTGCAAACCAGCACTGCTGGGGTGTGGTGATTACCACTAAATGTACTGTCTTTGAGAATTGAAAAGAAAAATGCCTATAAAGATGATTAAGTTTTGATCGTATTCAAACATCAAAAAGAGCTATTAGAACAGTCTTTGATTAAAATACACTTCATATTTGGTGATTTTACAATAATTACAAGATATTATTCAGTGAATACCTGTTAAAAGATTAAGAAAAATACAGAAATGTGCTTAATTGTAATTAATTACAGAATGTTTTACGCTTAGCTAAAAAATGTAATCGCTTATCGCATTAATATATATATTTCTCAAAGATCGTCTTAATTGGAAACAACTACGCCTGACCATTCCAAACCCAAAAACTACAGATATTCTTCTTGGGACTCTTTGTACTAGAAACCATCTTCAAGATATTGTGAACACACTCTTCCACTTTGTTGCCCAGTACTCTTCCTTCAGTATTTCTCATATAGCACATATAAGGTGTTTGAAATTGTCAACATAGTGAAAGTATAGCTGTAGTGTAGTGCAAGATATAAAATCTCGTATGATGTATTAGTATTTTTTTTATTATTAAAAACGTTCATAACTTTTGGTTTCTAAGGAGTGTTTCCAACGAGATAGCGCATAATACTGTGCTTTGAAGACCGGATCAGATCACAGGTTAGAATAAAATAGTTGGATTTTACAGTAATAGGCTAAAACCATCTAATGTACTTTTTTGTGGATGATTAGTTGACGCATACTCATTCCATTCCTACTGATAAATGTTAATAAAAACAAACACTAAATGGTATCCTTACACATGAGTTTGGGGATGACAATACACAGATTGTATTACATACAGTATGCATAATTTTAATAGCAAAAATAAATAATCTCTGAGCAGTACAGACATTTACTGTTGGTGGACTTTTCATAGGCATAATATTACATGACACATTTCCGAGCACACAACAGTTAGATATAAACGCATATTATTATTAATCTAAAATGTTGACTTAGCACAACTTAATGGCTGTGTGTGTGTTACACAGTGTGAATAATTATAATATTCAATCAGAAGGAACACCAAAATACAATATTTGTTTCGCATAATTGTCTTTGTTCCTGTCGGAAAAGAAATGCACATTAGAAATAAAGCTTTTGGAGAGGGGTGTCACGGTAAAGCTTTTCAAAACAGCTCTTGAATTCAGTAAACTAGCACTGCATGGCTCAGGTCACAACATTACCTCTTACCTATTACAAAGTTACCTCTCTTTTAAAGTTCCTCCAGAAATAGTATTGAAGAGTCCATTGGCACCTTAAATGGCCTGCTCCAATGTTCCAGTGTGTGTGTGAAACTTGTAAAGCACATACTGGAAATGTCCAAGATTGCACTCCCTTTATAATTTGAAATAAATTATTTTGATTTTTTTTTTTTTGTCAACAACCGGGAGGTCTTGGAGAAGCATGCATCATTCATTTCTTGACCTGTCTGCAGATTGAGGCCAGCCGGAAAAGAAAGCTTGTGACAGCAGAGGGAACACTTTGTGATGTTTCTCCTCGCCATCCTGCAAGTGCGTCCAGGGCTTCTTTGGGGTTGCATGGTGCCAAGTCGAACATGCAATACACCGCTGCTAACTGCACTTCCCACGGTATACCTGACCATGAAAAAGCATTGAAATTAGAATCCACATTATGATTTTGGTGGTTGTTGGGACACCAGATCATTATGTGGCTAATTTATTTCGTACCTTCACTTTGGCTGTGCCTACCAAAGGTATTGATGACACTGGCTACAGTTAACACTGAAGAAATATTCTTCTCCTTGATTCCCAGCTTACAGAGGAACCCTGTTAAAAAAAATGGAAAATATCACTTATTTGCATCCTTGTTGATCATGGAAAAATGGTGAACACCAAACACAACGAACCAATTAGCCGGAGGACGGTCGCTATTGTCACATCAGAAATTGGTACTTGCTGGTCTCGAGGCTGCGATACCCACGTGTTCATCAGTGGCCACAACTCCTTACTGTCAGAGCACAAACATTATTTACAACACATTACTCTATTGTTATTCAGTCGTGGACGAACTGGTATTATTGTAAGCTGCGAAGCTACAAATGAATTCATTGCCCCTTGTAGGATAAAATTGTCTGAATCATTCTGAAAAAAATTAGCCAATAATCATTCATAAATTTAACATATTTAAGAATAATATATTCCAAAGACGAAATGAAATTTATTTCTGAACAAACTAGTTAAAGGGAGCTTTCAAATCTTTAATTAGAAAAAGGTAGAGTACAATTATAGATTGGCACATTTTAAGTGTTTTGCACCTTAGGATATTGTCATAGCTCCACTTCCATGACATTTGTGAACAGAGCAGATGCAAAGTGAAGACCTGTTCCCAAGCTTCCGTTCCCAGGTCGCTACCATATCGGCTGTGTTTCAAGAAAGACAGCCTTGAACCTGACCGTATCTCTGACAGTGTGTCAGAGATCAAAAGGTCAATATCACAGGGTGGGTTCTGTAGGGGCACAGAGAGATTCGGTTTTAGTAGGTCTTGTCAATTTGATACAAAAGAGTCTTTTTTGTATTTTTTTTTTAAATCCACATTTTAAAGGTTTTGTTTAATGCCTTCTTTTACCTTTTCCCATCCAAGGTATGCTGACAGGCACTTTGCGAGACCTTGCGGTGCTTTAAGTTTAGTGACTGTGTGTACAGCCTGGCACAGACGGCTGCTATGAGACAAAACACTGGGCCATGTTGTCACTATAAACAAAATCAGCTTGGCGACATTGGGAAAATCTGAAACGGGAAAGACAGGATAGTAAAATGGATTGATCAAATTATTTAATTGATGCCAAGGCTGTCCAAATATTTGGAATTATAATTTTTTTATGTAATTTCAGCATCTTCAATTACAACTGTGTACACATGCACACCCAACACATGCAGTCCAGCATAATATATTACAATAGCTCAACGTGTTTTGTCACATGAAATGAATCCTAAAAAATATGATGAGTAACTCTAACCTTCAACAAGCAAGCTGTAAGCCAGGGAATGAGCCTTTTCAAAGTCTCTCTCCTGTCGACAGATGGCTGTGTAGACTCTGCAGAGGGCCTGCGAGTATTTTTCGCACATGTGCCTCTTTTCTTTTTTGAGTTTGTTCAAGATGGCCAACTCCATGTCATTTGCCTTCAGGTGAAGCAAAAAACAAACACTATTTGAGATCCACACACATTGGCCGTAATTTGTCATCACATACAATATAACGTGCTGTACTTCAAATGTGTAAAAAAAAAAAATAAAATTCCTTGGAAGAAACTAAGGGTTAAAACGATATTGAGTCATGAAAAAAAGCCCTGTTAAAAACAGCTTTGCAGACAGAAAAAAGATTCATGAGTTGCAGATTTAAAACAGCTGTTTGTGTGATATTTTGTGATGGAATTTACAATTAATTGTGCATGAAAACAGTACTAGAGCAAGAAATACTGAATTTTCATACTAACCAAGTTGCTCTGAGAAATCTCAGAAATGACTTCTTTTTCCTCATCTCTCAGCACAGGTTTTGTGGCCAGGTTCCCAACATGTATGTGGCTCTGGATCACAGGCAACAAATCGAAGGCCTGATGTTCGATACGCTTCAACAGTCGGGCTATAACGTTTGTCTCAACAGGTTCTTCCAGTGCCGCTGATACAACCATTTCCTTCATTTTGATTGGTGTTTGACACGATGTTGAATCACAGCCATTGTTTGCCAAAGTAGGCACTACTTGGCTGACACTTGGAGAGCAGCCATTGAGTCTGGCCGATTTGCTCTTTTTATGCAGAGGCAACTCTGCGGCAAGTCGTTTTTCCCCCCTCATCTCGGTCTTGGTGAAGGCGGTCGCCGTGGAAGTGACTGATGTAAAACTAGACATCTGACTGCCAGGGGATGGTGGTGAGGCTACACTTTCTGAAGAACTAATGCCAAGGTTCCCTCGAAGAATGTTTAACGTGCGAGCACGAGCAGACAGTTCTGGGTACATGCTGTCCAGAATCCTCATCGAGTTTTCCTGCGGTGGACAAGGCGCTGCAGACGGGGAGGAATTGAGCACAGCAGGCAGGCGACCTGGAACGGGCACCGCATGTTTTGGGGTGGCAGAGCCAAACTGAAGAGGCGACAAGGGGACTCCGTTTGGAGGAAGGGGACTGTTGAGAGTTGACGAACACACTTTCTGATTGTTGGGGGTCACAGGGGTCTGGACTGGAGTAGAAGGTGAGGCCAATCTTTCCATTGGGGAGGGAAAGGAAAGCTTCCCAATGGCATGTCTTGGATTGATTGGTCTGCCTGCTTTTGGAGGTGTTTTCAAAGGAGTGAGGACGGGAGGGAGTGGTGGACCCATTTCAGTGCGAACTTCACACATGGACTCCACCGGAACAGCTCCCGACGCACTACTTCCGATGTCATGGTTTTCTTCATTGTGCATTTCAGCAGAGGTCTCTGATTGAATGTGTCCATTCTCATATAGTTCTGTCGTGGTAACTGTTTGTCCGTCACAAGGTTGGTCACGAGGCAAATCTTTGACAACGTCCCCCTCCACAAAACTTTTATTCAGGGAAAGTTTTGGCGTTTTGTTTGTTGAATGGCATCTACTGTTCACTGCAGGATCGCTTTCCACAGTTTTTGCTTGGTTTTGAGATGCATTTGTGTTTACTTTAGGCGGTAAACATGACAGACTCAAGTGACTGCACTGCAAATGCACGTTTTCTTCCAATGGTTTACTTTCAAAGTTAACAGTTGTGTTTGAAGGAGATTCGCTTATCGTGTCATTCCAAAGCTCGGTCAGTGGAGATATTGTACCACAAGGTATCTGGTTGCCAATGGTATCATCTGCAATATTAATCGTTGACACAGGTGGTATGTTGCTGCTTGTGTCGGACGGAGAAAGTGGTCTAAGAACTCCTGCAGTTTCCTGAGATTCGTGCACTTGTTTGTCTACAAGATAGAATCCCTCATTTTCTTTCAGGTCTACACTTTTTCTATTGGTAATGCTACAATTAATGTCACAGCTAGATGGGTCATCTTGAATTTCCAAGTCCTCTCCATGATGTTCTGTATTCTGTTGGGGATTCAAGTCTACAACAGCTTGAGTTTCCTGTACCAAGTGATTTGGGTCTTGAATGTTGTTTTCCTTTTTAGACTTGTGTTCCTTATTTAACTCATCTTTGCCCTGTACAGAGTTGATGCCTGTTGAGGAAGTAATTGACTGCACGTTTAATCCATCCACGCTGGCTCCAGTGTTTACTTTGAGAGATTCCCCACAAACAATGGGATGGATTTTCCCGTAAGAGACTTTGTTGACATCTTTCTCTGTAATAGCAGACTGATCTATGATTGGTTCTCCTTCAGCTTGTTCCCGTGATTCTGTCGCGTTACAATGGTCCAATTCTTTTGCGTTACTGGCAGCACAACTAGTGCGAAGTTCTGCACAGCACAGCTCATTATTAATAGTACTTGCTGGAGCATCCTCAACTGAAACAACTGTATCTGATGTAGAAACCGATACAGACTGCTCATCAGTAGTGACCTCAATCGGCATTTCCTCACCATCCATGCTGGGTATTTCATCCTTTAACTCTGTGGTGACACTTGATCCATGCACATTGGAGGCGCACTCCATCTCATGTGTTGTTACATTACACAAACCTACACGTTCCTCGGATGTGGGTGAATGTGGTTTTGGTGAAAGGTATGACTTTGCTATAGTGTGCTGGAACTCCTTTTCATTAAGACAGCAACGGGGTGTAACACCATCTATTTCTCTGTCCCCTGTGTCCATAAACTCTGTTCCGTGCTCCTGCAAAGAATGAGAATACATGTTAACAATCAATGCCCAAGAAAAGCATAACTTGTTTGTTTTTTTTGTGTGCGTGCAAAACTGCAATTACTGCAACAGAATAAATATATAATGTCTTACAGACAGTGGGGATAAGCAGGGAGGCAGAGGCTTGAACCATTCCAATATCTCATCAGGGATGGGCATGTCAGAAGCCTCCCTTGGTGTGACTTGTTTGGACAGGTGATTGTTGTTTGTTGGAAAGCGCTCTTGCTTTAGCTTTGTGCTCTTTGTTAGTGGAGATGTCTGTTTCTTTGTTTTCTGTACACGTGGAGATTTTTTCAAATGCCTATCAGCGCATTTTGTCTGGGAGGAGGCTCTTTGGATATCACTAATATTGTGGGAAGGCGTCTGGGATTGGTCGCTCCGAGGAGTGCATTTGCTTTGCGGAGACGTGGGCTCTGAAACGGTAAGAAAAGTGAGGCTGTATGTGAAAAACGGGAACACAACGATTACTAACCAGCTGGAAGTTGCAGTGGCGTGTGTACTTGAGAGAGCTTACCATGTAAATGCAACAAGTTGGGTGACTGCAGGTGTTGTGGTTCCACACAAGCCCACAGATGCTCCAGAAGTATTCGAACCTTTTCTATAAAAATGGAATCCGCAAGAAATATTTAAAACATGTTGCAACAATTTGAAGTTTATACTGTTTGTAAAGTAATTGATAGCAACAGCACACCTTTGTCAACTTTATGTTCTGGTGGTGTTCTCGCCTGAGTTGACGTACTTCTATATTCTAGGTAGAGAAAATTCTGCTAAGTTTGCATTGTGCAAGTGCATGTAAATTACAATGTTAAACATCGCAGTGTAAAATGAATGTTCTTACCTTTGTTTCTTTCACGTTCCAATTTTATAAGTCTTTCCTGTAAATACAACATGACATTTCAATTAACTTGGTTAAGATCTGCGAGCTTTCCTTTTAAACAATCATAAACGTTACTTCATATACTGCACCTGGAGGTCAAAAATGTTTCTCTCCAGAAGGACCTTCTCCTTACTTAGCAGTGATATCTGATTATTCCTTTGGGAAACTGATTCTGAAAGTGGGGAGAAACACGTATTGATGCACCAAATTCAGGGCATGTTTATAATTTTGCTTTTACACAAAGAAATAGACGATGGGGAGTATTTTAAATACCTTCAAGCAGTGTAACATTATTTGCAAGTTTTTCTTTTCTGTTGATGGACAAAAGTTCATGTTAGGAATTCAAGCATCTACAAGGCACGTAAATGGGAATTAAAAAAAGGTTCTTACATGCTTTTTATCCTTTCTTGATTCTCTATCAATTGTGCAACTTTATCTGCATTTTCTTCAGATTTCTTCAAAGATATCTGCAGAGACAGGCCAATGTTGTATTTGTCATGCCCCATGCATACTGACATCAGAGGGTAGCACGTTAAGTTCAGAGTACACTTTTACTTACTTGGACATTCAGCAAATCATTTTCTAACATGGCCTTTTTCTGCTTCAGTTGTGCATTCTCAAGTGCCTGAGTTTCCGTGAGTTCTAAATGTTTCAAAGATAAACTTTTAAATGACAACAAATATTCAGAGCGATCTATATCACATTAATCATTCAGTAAGTACCTTTAATGGCCTTTAGTTGGTTTTCAAGCCTTGCATTCCTAAAGTACACAAAACAAAGTGAAAAATATTCATTAAAACCATAATAATATAAATGGTAAGGTTGTTGTTGGAAAGATAACTTACTCCGCCAATGTAATATTGTTTTCTTGCTTCAACTTGTCAAACTCTTCAGACATCAGACCATAGTCCTGAAGAATCCTCTACAACAAAAGAAGCATCACATTTAAAACCACACAAATTTCAATCACGTTAAGTTACAATACAAAAGCAAAATGAATTGTAATTGTAATAATCACATTTGCTCAGGAACCGTTTTTACGACACACATGGATGTTGCTGAAAACTCACACTAAACTTTTTGCATTACAAAAATCTCAGAGCGCACCAGACAAAAATTCCACAAAAAGTATGAATGCTGAAATAATGATTATCACATTTCAATTTACTTTCAAATATCCTCACTCAGTCTGAATAGCAGGCCTGTTACATTGAACACAGAGATGATATACTCGCAGGAGGCCATGACTTCTGCGGCTTTATAGCAACAAGTTGATGCACAGTGTCAATATACCTTTTGCCGTCTTATAGAACAGTTAGAGCACACCAAAATGGTATCCACAGGGACCAGGTATCAAACAAGGACCATATGAGAATCTCACAGGTCTGGCACTAGGTAGCTTTCAGGGAAATGGCGGACATAACCAAAAAGCCAAAGCTTACTACACAGCCCTCAGTCAGAGTTTCATGATATAAAACACACACACTCATAACAATAAGGTTGAGACAAATATAAGTTACAGTAATGGTTCTACAAATTTAAGTTATGCAAAAGGTTTGGCTTGATTTAGTAGAAATATTCACAAGGCGTGCATAAAGCTTGCAAATAGTCAGATGACATTAAAGCCGTGCAGCTTTCAGCAAGTATTGCGCCATGCCATTCTGAACGGTTGCCACAATAAGGATGTAACTCATTTCTTGTTAATGTGTATCTGTGTTAGTAGTAGATCATTGAATGGGTGTCTGTGTAATCCATTGCTTCTTAAATAGTGGGGCGCGGGTTGCAATGCTGAGGGGGGCGCGTGTGACCCTGGGGAACATGCTTTTTTTTTCTCCGTCGTAGGACAATAACGTGTAATTGCACATCCACTCCAGTAGTTGGCAGTGGTACTCTCCTTGCCCATTGTGCACAGCTTGTATTAACCCTACAGTGTAGGTTTGTTTTACAAAGAAAATGCTCTTATTTATAGTTGCAGCGGAGAGTGGGCGGTGGGTGGGGGGGACAAATTGTTTCTTCTTGCAGGGGGGGCGTAACGGAAAATAATTGAGAATCACTGGTCTAATCCAACTGTAAGGTTACTTTTGTGTTGCACCTTATTTTCAGGAAACCCTGACTGTGGGTTGTGTGCCCCCAATGGTCGCTCGTTCCGTTGCCTCTGACCTCAACACATTACTTGCAGTAGGAAAATGTACATTTAATTATCTGGACAACACATACCTTTTTTTCTTCTAACTCTGCTTGCAGAGATTCGTAACCCTTCGTCTTTTTCTCCAAAGTAACCAATCGGCTCTGAAGCTCTTCGTGCTGTTGTTGTAGAGTTATTGTGTCACTAAAAAAAAAAGACATAAACAACTTGAAATGAATATGGAGGGTCTGCATCGTGCTGATATGCTAAAAATTGTTGATGATCCAATTCGCTACCCTCCGTGTACCCTACTAGTGTGTTTTTTTGTTCTTGTGTAAATGCATAAATCAATACTCACTCAGCAACCATAATCTTTTGTTTCAATGACAAAAATGATGACACATATTCCGTTAAGGTCTGTATAAAGAGACAAAGATTAAGAAACAGTGTTAGTTTAAAGAAATAAACTGTGAAACGATGAAGCTTTGATGTCTATCAAACCTGGTGTAAAACAGAGCAATTTTGACAGTTCCCTGGCGTCGCGTCCGAGGCTATTGCTACAGTTTTGGAATGGTTGTCCCCTGGCATCATGGTAGAAACAAACAAAACAAACAAGCGAACAAAAATCTTACAAATTGAAGCTTACTCTAATCTTCATAGAGTGATCACACAGGTTAAAAACAAACACATTTTTCACGTCTGCAACGTTGCGAAGGACCCAAGGCAGGACCCAGTTGAGAAAACTTCCGGAAATGCCAGACTAGAAATATCATACTTTTCTTTGAAAAATAATCCAAAAAGAAGCAAATATCAAACCCAAATTAAATAATAATCCGTTTTATTTAGATTTTTTTTTGTTTCTTCTGTGCACTTCGTTTTTGTTTCCCCAAACCAGAAAATCTACTCTGGCAGTCTTTTATGACCTATAAGGCATGACAACACGTTCACGATCCCTGTATAACACATGCGTGCTTCGCTACTAATGCACAGCCACTGATAACGACAACAAAATATAATAAATTCTGCTAACTGTTTAAAATTATGTAAAATTATGTTGATTTACATTAATTATGGTCATGGTAACCTACGTAAATTTGTTTAATGCCTTTTGAATGTGTCAACAGCGCGCCCTGCTGGTTTTTATTTGCATCTGGACCCTTTCGTTTTCAATTAAAATCAATTAAACTTATGTAATTCATAAAATAGGACTCTACCGAGAAAATATTACAAGACATTTCAGAATGAAAATGATGTGTATACTGCACATCATCCAAAGCGCAGATCTGTTTGATGGGGTTTGTGCAAAGTTGATTCTATGCGTTTTTAAATCGCTTTGCGTTTAAAGATATTACCAGTAGATGGTAGTGTTGTATAAATTCCGCATCCTCGTGCTTCTCAAGCGAAACCTTCAGTCAGGTTGCTATGTCCTAGATCTATTACCACATACCCAGGCATTGTCGGGTAGGTGCTCAAGACGCATTTGTTCACATATCCCTTAATCACACATGAGTGTTAAGCCTTCACACGTCCACAGTTGAGAAATATTAACGACATCCTGATCTTGAACCCACAGGAGGGCAAGGAAAATAACATAAATAGATCATAAAATGATGTCTGGGAAAGTCTGCAATGGATGGCGAGTGGGCAACATTTAACAGATTTTGGTGCTATACAATGTTAGAATGGTGTGAGAGACCATTTATTAGAATATTAGAAATCCCTTTATTGTCATTGTACTCAAGTGTGCAACGAGATTAGTGGTCGATGCCTTCAGAGAAGTAGGTCCTCCACAAAACCCAGGACGGTCAATGCAACAATCTTCAAAGCAGCACCTGCAAGTAGGTGGTCCACCTCACATCTTTTCCAGATCAGTCGCTGCAGAATTCGTACACCGACATACAACTCGGTCGTTATCACCTATGCCCCTCTCCAAGCAGGGTCCCAGGCGGCAAGAGAAAGCCAACAAAGAAATGTCAGTCAAACAGTCCATCATGTACTGTAGTTCAGCGAAATGCAAGAGTATAAAACTAAATCTTAAATCAAGTTTAAAAATTTCTAACTGAGGTGGAAGCTGTAATTTCTTTGCAAGGTATTCCAGAGCACTGGAGCCCAAATGGGAATTGCTGTTGAACCTGCAGACTTCTTTTTGGCTCTTGGGATCACTAAAAGTCCAGCTTTTGTTCTGTTGTAATCAATTGTTTCATGGCGGAACATACCGGACCCATAAATCAATAACATAAGAATGTCCTAAGCCGTGTAATATATTAAAAAAAAGTAACCAGTAAAACCTTAAAACAAGTCATTTCATCATCCACACCGCTTCTACTGTACAGGGTCGTGGGGGGTGGGGGTGGGCTGGGGCACTGGAGCCTATCCCAGCTGACTACGGGTGAAAGACGCACTACACCCTGAACTGGTAGCCAGCCAGTCACAGGGCAGACATAGACACCGTCACCAAGTGGGAACTGATACCACGCTGCCCGCACACAAGTCTGGCGGATGTACCACAACACCATCAGCGGCATATACCCTTAAAAAAATAGTATATATATTTAACTTAAGGATGAATTTCTTTTAAAACAATCAATATAGTCAGTCAATCATAAAAATGGTGAGGAATGGTCGTTCCAGTATGTCCTGTTAGTTTTTTGTGTAACACAAACATGCAGAGAGAGAGACTGGGAGAGAGACTATTCATCCCATGAGGGAAATTAGATTGTCATAACAGCATATTCACAATTATACAAAAAAAAAAAAAAAAAAGACAAGCATTCATCGAAGAAAAAAAAGAGTAGACAAAGACAAAAGCAGCATTTAAGGAGTCAGTCTGAGCCTGAAGACCAATAGACAGCCATTTTCAGATGTTATCTGTTGGACCATTGCAGTAATAAAAAAATAAAAGTATGAATATTGTCCAATAGCCACCTCACTGTCCAAACAAGTAGTGCAAATATTACGATCACAATTTGCTGTTGACCTTTATTTAACCAGCTTAAAAACTCATGTAGTGACATGTTGATGAATTTAATACACTAGTATATTTCTGCTTGGGGTCAGGTCAAGGGGGCGGAAGCTTTAGCAGGGAACCCCAGACTTATCTCTCCCAAAAACTTCATCCATCCTTTCTGGGGGGGGGGGGTATAACCAAGATGTTCCAAGACCAGCCGGGAAACATAGTGTCTCAAATCAAATACAATACAATACAATTGTTTTTGTAAAGCGCATTTCACAACAGTTGGAGCTGTAACAAAGCACTTTCCATTGGTGTAATATAAATTAGGAGGTAATAAGAACACAAATTAAAGCACATAAACACATATACACCTGGCTCTTCTCAAAGCGGAAGACCAGTGGCTTTGAGCGAAGGCAGAGGCCTGTGGAGGAAACTCATTTCAGTCACTTGTATCCAGAATTTTGTTCTTTCTGTCACAATCCACAGCTCATGACCATAGGTGAGGATATGAGTGTAGATCAACTGATAAATTGAGAGCTTTGCCTTTTGCTCATGAGACCCATCAACCCAGTCTGCCAATCCAGAGGCACTATGCCCGATGACCACATGATATTGGAGAGGCGTGTCAACCAGGACAGCCCCACAACATCCCGAACCTTTAATCAACAGGGGGCTCTCTTCCACTCCAGAGGCAATGTCGAGGAGCTTTTTTGACACCTCTGTAACCTCAACCCCAGAGATCACAGACACTGCTTCCTCAAGGGAAGCTGCTTCGGGGTCAGTGGTCCACTACTTCCTCCTCCTGAGAGGCCGGATGGTTGACAAGAATTACCTCAAAGTTGTCCGGAAGTTGTTCTCCATGGCCTTACCGAACTCCTCCCATTTTTTTTCTTCGTAAATTATTTTCTTCTGTGCTTTCTCCCATTTTAATGAGGTATTTTTGTTCTCAGTACTTAGTTGAGGCTTTCCGTTGCACCACCTGTTCGTACAGAGCTTGAAGCAGTAAGGGTAAGCCGCCATTTTTGTGGAAGAGTTTTCTCCTGTTTTTGTTAGCTTTGGAAGTTGGGTTTAGTGGAAGTATTTTGGTTTCATTTTTGTTTTTCATCGGGTTTAGATAGCGGTTTGAGTAACATTAGATGTGTTTTGTTTGTTATGTTGGCTTGGGCTCATCCCGAAGAAACTTCACTCTAAATTGGGCACTTTGTATTGTTTTTCTTTTCTGTGTGCGTTGTAATAAACCACTCTGGTTAATCACAGCATTACTGTGTGTTCTTATTTTATGTTGCGTCTGCCTAACCCTAGAGTAGGCCATAACATGAGCAATGACAATGAGACCTGCAAAGACGTGAATGGGACGAACGGCCCCTATAGTATTTCCTTGCGGTGCCGTAAATAAACCTGACAAATATGTGATCCTTCTGCAACTTAATAGTAATCATTGGAATCTTATTATTCGCAATTGTAGTCTTTCTTAAAAGGTTTTTAGGGTCACTTTTTTCATGTCCTATACACGTTAAGCCTACTGGTCATTTGTTGTAAATCAAGAATTTTTTTTGATACTTTATCTAGCTGGATTTGTGACATGAAATGAGCAGTGTGAAAGATTATCGTCAGTTGGTTGTTGTGATTGATGTGTGTGCATCCTGATAGAAAGATAACAGTGTCTTTAAGTAGACCACCTCAGTTTCTCCCAGGCGAAAAGGGCTAATCTTTATAAACAGATGAAGTCAGAGATAGCAAAGTTTTGAACAGGGTTAAGTAAGAAAAGCTTTAAATAATGCTTTGCCTTTTCCCAGATTTATCTTTATCACATTGGACTCTTTACAGGAAGCTGCTGACTGAAAGCCATTGTTTCAGCAACAAAAACATTTTATCCTGAGCCCTCGCTTTTCTCGTATTATTAAACTGCTATTTTAGTACAACTTTGAAAGTTGTTCTCTTCTCTTGCCAGTAGCAATTAAATCAAGTTTTGACTTGACTAGGTTGCAGGCAGAAAATTCCAGAAACTTCAGTTTGACAATGCGTGTGGCTCATTACTCATTAGATGTCATAAATTAATAAAGGCTAACACGGTCTCTGAACATCATAAAATACATGACACATCACGCACAGATTTTTGACTATTGAGCAATGGTTAATTAGAACAGTACGACTATGCCTACTAGACAACAATATATTGAGAAAAGTGTATTTCATTTTAAATAAAATAGTCATACATTTTGAATGCTCACAATTTGAGGCCAAATGCGCGTGAACAGCAAATAATATCTGCATTCTCGAATGAACAAAAACGTGGATAGGAAATTATTAATTAATTATTTTATTGACATTGTAAACATTCCTGCAAGATTGCACAAGCCATTAGGTGTCAGTTCTTCCTGTATCCAAAATATAGCACAAAATTGAACCTGTGCATGCACACATGACCCACACTCTCTTTTACTGTGGAATTGGATGTAAAATAGTAAGTTATTAAAAAGGTTATCATCCGTCTTTAAACTTCCACATACAATCTGTTGTTGATCATTTGTCATTAATTACATTATCACTCTTATTATTTTTTTATAAAAATAAATTTTATGTCAATATAAACTAGGGATGCACGCATAATTATTGGGCCGATATTTGGACTCATGACGTCATATAAATGACTCTGTGGCCCGGAGGTTGGGGACCACTGACAGATTATTTGTTTCTGTAAAGTAAAAGAACCATCTAGAAGGAGATCAGTGCTGTTGCACGGACCCAAGCATCTGTATGTTCAGTCTTTGGACAATTTCCATCTGTACTCATTTGTATGTAGGCTACACACCATTTGACATTCATTTACAGGATCTTTTTGTTATGCACTTAACTATAGCTAAAGTTCTCATTTGATAAGCCATTAAAAACGAAATATTTGTTTTTAACGAATAAATATTTTTTTTTAATTTTTGTCGTATTATAGGCCTCATATTGGGATATGACAAATTTGAGTATTTATTAACCTTACGTTGCGCAAACTATAGACAACTCAAAATGTTCAAAATTGCAATTAATCAAGTTATCGACCATTAGTACCGGTCCTGAGAAAAAGGAATTTCTCGTATCGGTGAGAAAAACAATTGTGCATCCCTAATATAAATGGAGCAATTTGTCAGCCTACTATGAAACAGGATACAAAATATGAATGACCTAAGGGCTAGAGTAATAAAGGTCACAGTTCTACTGCTTATTAATACAGTTCACCTGCAATGATGTATCGTAAAGCCAATAAATAACAAACATACTGTGCATGGGTCAACAATTATTTTGTTCATTCATGAAACTTGAGGATGTCACATTGTAGTGGTGACAAACAACACTGTAGCACCGCTGAGTATACAGCTTATAAAACCATCATTTAAGTTTTTTTCCTCTTTGTGAATATGGAAAATCATATTTTTATCCTGCTAATCCAAAGTCCACTTTGGACTATTCTTCAAGTTTTTACAGTAAAATGATTTAGCTATGTCCCTTTTCATGAGCTGTTATTCATAAGGCATCGTAGTGCACACAAGGATGCATCATTTGTTCGAACTTGCCTCCTTCAAATAGGGGACATGACAAGAACATTTTCTGGGACTTTTTTTTTTTCTAGCGAGGAGTTTATGAGTTTATGTCTCCAAAGAGCTCAGTTCTTTTAGCACTGTCCTGACCACATTCCTGTGTAGCACTCTCAGCAAGAACTTCTTGTTTCAGATGTCCAGCATCGCGAAGAAAGACTCCGTTGTTGCAGCTCACTGGGACTTCCATTGAAATGTCTTTTGTGCTTTAGTGCTTCGCACGAGCACACATCTACACAAGTTTTCAAGCATGGGCATCAAGAATAGTCTTTTGACTCTCTTAACTACCTTCCTGTCTGCATCACAAACAAAGTCACTCTTTTTTGACTAGAGGTTTGAATTTGAACAGGACTGACAGCACTGCTTGCCATAAAACTTGTGGTTGCACACGCCATGCTGCGGCACCAGATAACACCAGTGGAAGTAATCCCGACATGTCAGATCTGTGGAGAAGAAATGGGAAATTCTCTAGCTCAAACGATGTAATAGCACAGTCAGCAATTATTCTGAAACAATTTTAACAACAATGAAACACTTAATTAAGTTCTCCTATAACATTTGACTGTGAGCTATGTCAGTGGTTAAATTTTTCAGTAGTGTACGTGATATGTTATTTACTTATAGGAGAGTGTCAAATTATGCCAAAACGTTTTAGTGTGCATTTTTTATTTTGAATCGCATCAGATTGTGCGGGTACACCAAATTGTGTCGCCAGTGAGTATATACATTTTAGTCATAGAGGAGGTTTCTTACCCTTTTTGTCAGGTTGTGGACAGAAGTTTGTATTACAAGCCTGGGACATTGATGGTTTTAGATGGAGGGAACAGCCAGAAAAGGGTTTCCTCTGGGCCAGGCACTCAACTGTCCGAGCCTGCACTCCACCTCCGCATGTCACTGTACACTGATAGCACAAAGCCAGATGATGACATACATTTAGTTTGGGATATTCCTTTTGTGAGTGGGTTCAGTTTCTAAATGTTCTTCCTTACCTCAGACCACGGAGATGCATGCCATTCAGGTCTTGGGAGTGGTAAAGGTTGATGATGATGTGCGTTCCACCGTTGTACTGTCGGGGTTATACGCACGAGACACTTTGCTAGCATGCAGGGCCGGTGGAGAGCCACTTTGGGCCTTGGGATGTGGTGGCACTTTTTGGCTGCAAGTTCTCGGTATTTGCCAGCTGCATCCTTTAGTTAGGGAACCAGAAATTAATTAGATGTCACTGTCGCACAGTTGGCATCGTGAACACGTATAAAGTACGTACCTTTTCAGCACACTTGATGAAACGTGCTTGATAGCCGTGGTCACATGTTACTGAACACTGAGAATCCGAATTAAGGAATGGGGCGGGGGGTTATAAATGCACAAATGAATACAATTATCGCACGTTTTCATATTAGGTCCAATAAATCCTCAAAAGTTACCTCTTGCCACGTTGAGACAAACCACTGAACTTTGCGTTGTTTCTGGCAGCGTTTGATGAAGCAGGATTCTTGACTAGCAGGTTTCGGAAAGCCTTCGCACAAACTGTCTTGCAGCCTCTGTGTATGTATATCTGTGTTGAGTCTTGTACACATCACTGTCCTCTTCCTCAAGCCGTTACCACATTTGCGAGAACACTGAAACGGAAAACAAGATTACCCATCATGTGATGCTGACATCTTTCCTTGCATGTGTGTGGTCTGGTTCTCCTCGTGGGGTCCAAAAAAATATATAACAAGTTTAAATGAATACTCATTGAAGTGATTGAAATTGATGGAATAATTAAAACTATCTAATCTATTTTGTTTTGGTTCTGATTTGTGGTATATGTTTCCAGATTGTTCAAACCAAACTGTCTGAGAATCCAGTATAAGAAATGTTGGGCTGCATTCATTAAAAGCAACATTCTTGGTTTGATAGCCTCTAAAATCCAGATGACCAGTTGAACATTTACAGATTTTTCCTTCGCTAGTAGTCACTTCGAATTGAATATCATTCAAAATCAATCAAAGCACTAGGAAAATAATATATTGCTGGCATGGGGCCAAAACCTTGTACATCCAAAATTGTCACTTTTCAGGAGACCCCAAAATGGCAAGTTTGTTCACGATTAGTATTGTATCATGAAAGAGAGTAAGCCATTTTCAACACTTTAGATCAGAGTTTATTATAATAAACAACACCCAATAGTATAGATTTTTGAAAAAATATGAAAATCACCAAAATGTGACTTATGAGGTTTTGGCTCGGCCAGAGCGATACGCATACCAACATAACATGACAAACATAATGCTGGAAACAAGCTTCTCAGGACACAAGAAATGATCAAAGATCAAAGCGTAGTGCCATGATGAATGAAACTTCACAACACTGTGAAGGACTGTCAACCAATAAGAATATCTTGTGCGTTTCAGCATGATCAAAGACCTGGCAAGACTTCACTAACCCAGTTCTGTGAGGTACGCTGCTTCTTTAAACCTATTGAGATCATAGTCATAAAACAAAGTGAATTCCCGGTGTATTCACGCTCTAAGACCTGAATGCGCAGAAATTATTGCAGAAAGAATTGTGTTTCTACATAGAGAAAAATGTTGGTCTCCCTTTTTTTACTTGTCTCACATCAATTTGGCACACTGATACCATGCATGTCAAGGTGAGTTTCACATATCAATAACAGATGCTCACCTGTGACCACGGGCTCGTCGTCCAAGCTGGTGGACAACTGTGGGTGCTGCACACCTGCCTCGTGGCCGGCGTCAGCGGAGAACACTGAGAGTCAGCAAGGGTGACATCTTTGGTCTGACTTCTTTGGACACATTGGACCTGCCGTGTCTGCTCCCCTCCTCCACAGCTATGACTGCATGCTCCCCATGCCCCCACAGACCAGCTGGGAAAACACAACATTGCCTGCTGAGTCAACAAGGCCAGCCTCCAAATCCCTTATTCATTTGGCTGGAATTCACAAATGATAACTACACAATTTTGTTTCAGTGATGAAGGTACTCCTGTCAAACACTGAGTAAAAACAGAACATATTATTTCTTATAAAGAGATATTTTATGAAATTGTTGAATATTATGGCATTTGTTTGATAAGAAATGTCATCAATTGGAGGTGCTAGTTCTATAAAACTTGGTGGGTGAGGTGTGAGGTGGGTGCAAGGGGTCAACAAAAAAGAACAACCCCCCCCCAAAAAAAACAAACAAATATTTTGACTAATTGCACAAACTGATCGCTTTTTGATATACTACTTCAAAATGACAGAAAAATCCACCACAATGATAATCTGATGGTAAACCTGCATGTGGTACTCGTTTTACATGCAAATTACTCTTCAGTTGTTTCTGGTTCTCAGTGAGACTGGAGATTACCTTGTCATTTGTAGACAAAGGCACACTAGTGACAAAGCTGACACAGCAAAGTTAGGAAAAAGAAATTCCCACTTCAAGTTATTTATATTAAAATATTCACATATTAAAAAATAGACAGCATTGATTATCATTTCAGAAAACACTTCATAATTAGAATTTTTTCAACAGACATGTTGGTTGTCTTGTGTCCATGATGATCCATCCATCCATTTATTTTGTACAACGCTTAACACAACACAGAAAGGCCTGAGCCGAAAATTCCTATACCTTGTTACCACAACAATGAACAATAATCCCGCGACAGTTGAAAGAAAAGTAGTAGAGTACTGACAAGAAAGATAATCCACGCCTGTAATCATGACTTTTTTTTTTTTTTTGCTGTCATGACACCTGACACATTGCATGAAGTATAGCCCACAGGCTTAACTCACCAAATTTGTTCATGGCTGGCTAACTTCAGAGGAAAGTCAAAACAATCCAAACTCAAAGCTTTTTAACTGGAATTGAAAGCCATGTGTTTGAAACCCTCCTTTTCTTATCTCAGCGCTCATCCCTGCTCGAGGTAAACATCACCACATGTGTTTTTGATTTATCATATTTACTTAAGCCTACTTAAGTAAAGTCTTTGACTCACAACTCTTAAAACCCATTGTTTGTTTATTGTGAAACACCCATGTGCATCCTTACTGGATGACTACTTAATGTTTGTTAAGAGACTAATTAAAAGCAAGCTGGCAATACACCTCGTGACCTCAAACTTTAAGTGTTTTAATCTGTCATCACAGGGTTTGTCATTTTCTCTCACTCCCAAATCTTCTCAATATCCCGATCACCCTCGTAAAATCCACTCAACATGTCATCAGTACAACATGTTATTATAAGGAATGTCGGAAAAACTGACAAGGAAATATATAACAGCTTTTCCAAAAAAAATTTAAAAAAATAAAATATAATAAAATATACAACAGCTGTCATACATTTAATGTTTTTTTTTCAAATTGTTTGTCCATTTTAAGCAAACATATTTAATTAATATTTATGGTTCTATGTATTCTTTTTATTTGATGTAATATAAATTTACAGCAAGTCACCAAATCGTAATCTTTTCATTTGGACCAGCAGATTTTTTTAAATTGAGTTTGATTTACTTAAAACTTCCCAGATCTGGCCGACCGTCACCATCATGAATTTTAAGTTCATTTGATGTTTTCTTTTTTCAGCGTGATTTGGTAGAACTTGTTAGAGAGGGATGAATTTATTACTGTTTGCTGTGGTATAAAATTGAACTCCATTCATATAAATGGCTTTGGTTATCTTGGCTCAATGGGGTAGTGGAATATTTAGACAGCACGCAGTATGGTGGAGTTGAGTTGCACATCTATGCAAACTTAAACCACAATAACAAACATATTGGTCAATGAATACCTCTGCAGTGTCCCAGTTGAGTTGAGTGCAGCTACGCGCTACAACAAAAAAAGTATTTTTCCCCTTCTCAAATGCTTCCTGTTTTCGCATAGTTACACCACTTTAATGTTTAAAATCATCAACCAAATGTAAATATCAGACAAATATAACCCAAGTAAACATGAAATGCAGTTTCTGAATGGTGATTATATTAATTACGAAAAAAAAACAAACATTCAAAGCGACATGGCCCTTAAAAAATCTTGAATCAATCGTGACTGATCACATTTTTTTTTAAACCTGCGTTGATTTTCACTGACCATACTCAAGCTTGACTTCACTTGAGCTGCTGAGGGTGGCACAACCAGTTATTAGGGTACAAGGCCAAATATGTTTTCCACACAGTGCCAGGAATATTAGAGATTTTTCTGAGTTTCTGAACTCACACTGACCAAGTCCATTTGTGAATAATTTGAGACAAGAGCATTATTTCAGTGTTTTTGTTAGGTGGTGTGATCTGATATTTTCCTTGTGTCAAAAAGATGGGAAATATTTCCATGCTCTATGTTATTAATTAAAAAAAAAAAAAAAAAAAAGAATCAATGATGAATATCATTACAAATCGCAAGTCACTGTGTACACAACTGGGATAGGCCCAAAACATTTATTTCTCCAGTTTTCAGATAATAAGGTTTTAAATATGTTTTCAGATTTTCCTCTTTATAACAGACCATTATGGTCACCCAGCAAAGTACGGCATCCAACCGCCATTTCCTCCCTGCTTCTGAAAACGAATCCCAGTTATAAAAGTTTGAACAACAACGTACTAGAACATATTGTAATTCATGAATCAAAATCAAACCATTGCTTGTAAACTTGTTGGAGCGTTCAGGAACATTTCATATAGTATGTCAGCCAAAAATAATTATCAGGCAGGATTCTCTAATGATGCTTGTTCGAAAACTGAGAGGCATTCGCGTGAAAAAAAAAAAAGCCCTGATCTGCTTCGATATTTTTACACTTCATGTTTAATGATAGAGAATGTTGGTGGACACGGTTCCTGATGAATTATTTAGATATTCATTTTCATAAAATGTAATTTGCGTTCTCACAAGAAGACGGTCCAGCACATTGACTTGCCACATCAGAGGCACATTTTTTAATGTCGGTCATGTTCTTGATCAAGAGTTTTTTTTAAATGCAATATCTTGATCACAACATGGCCAAAAACACTGCATCAATTCTTTTCAGATATCCACAGCCAAAATGAGGTCAGTGAATCAGTTAAATCTTCTCACTTATAAAGGCACGGCTTTTCAGCAGTGTCCACTTTATTTACAAGTATTTGGCTAACATTGCAGACCACAGCTAAGGAACCACGTAGGAGTACTTAGAGAAGAGCCCCAAAGGAACAGAAGCTTCAACAGCAGCTGTTAAAGATAAATAAATTGTGTAATTCTTTAGAGATGGACGTCTAATATATCTGCAATGAATTCCCACTCAAGACCACATTTTGAAGGTCCAGGTCTCCTAAAATCATTGATCTTGTGTTTGTCTCGGACTGGATGAACTCGGGATTTTCCATCGAGACTAGCACTGATCTGCTACTCTTCAATTTCATGAATGTGATAATAGCTACGGAGAAGCACTTGGTAAACCAACAAATAGCTTCAATTCATGTATTCCTAACTACAGCTGCCATGTGATGATGGCCATGGCCGCTAATAGCACCTTTAATTAGACTTCATTTGCCCCGTCTTAAAGTCTTAATCACAAATTATACTCAAAGAAGTGGCTTCCAGCAAGGAGAGCCAATTTTACAACAGCTTTCTGTAGATTTTATTTGCTTCACTCAAACAGCGTGTAGAACTGGTGTGAGTGAATTAGACAATGTTTATCATTGAGGCTAATTTGCATCGAGGTGGGCAACCTTTCAGCCAAATATGTACGCATATTACCTCATGCGCAAATACCACCAGTGCATCGAATCTGCTTGGTATCTCAGTTAGTGACATATTTCACTAAATACGCATGCGCATAAATTTGCTTAATTTTTACAGGTTAGGGTAAAAGTCACACAATCCTTCAGTAGAGGCCACATTATTATGAGACCCCACTATACACATTTAGTTTAAAAAAAAAGCTTCACTCTCGTATGTTAAATGCTATGCCACGCTATTCTTTATAACTGTATTCTTAAATTTGTGTTGCTTTTAAACCATACTGTGTTTTTGGCTGTCAAATGTAATTAAAAGAATATAAACATTGAAAAGAGAATGCCTCCTGACAGTC
Source organism: Idiotropiscis lumnitzeri (assembly GCF_059441095.1). Lineage (NCBI taxonomy): Eukaryota > Metazoa > Chordata > Actinopteri > Syngnathiformes > Syngnathidae > Idiotropiscis > Idiotropiscis lumnitzeri. Next base: position 13,734,358 of record NC_142400.1, on the reverse strand, counting down.
TTCGTCTTCTCTCGGCCTCAGTGAGTTCAAGTTCACGTTAACTACTTTTGCACCAATAGCTAAAAATTAATCATTACGTTGATTAAAATATTTTGTAAATCCATATTAATCTACCCAATCTAATTTCAATGTCTTGTTCTTCTGGATTTAGAGATATTTTCCTGAAACATTTTCATGTTACTTGCTCGTTAGAACTAGTCTCATCCCAAGTGTGTCATCCATCAATGTTCTCTCTGCTCTGCACCTAACCTTTCATGACACTGTGCAGACCACAGCTGACAGATGAGGGAAGCTTTCCACTGATGGTGTATTTTTACGTGCATCTATGTTGTACATATCTCATCTCAAGCAGATTCTACTCAAGCGCACTGTTTTTGTCTTTTTTTGTGGTTTCATAATAAATAAAAAGTGCCATAACACACATTTTGTATTATGCAATATAATACGCACATTCATACGCACATTCAAATCTGGATCACATTCCCAGCATCATGTAAAAATCAAAACTAGTAAAAAAAAACAACACGCTGTTTACTTTCTTAATAATTACAGTGGAATTCTTTTCATATGAAATAATAAAGAAATATAAATATATATATATATATATTTATATATATATATATATATATTGCTGTCATACACAAAACAATAACAATCATACAAGATAATTTTTAAAGCTAAGTGCGTTTACAGTTAACTTTACTGTTTTTACGCATTATTATTAAAGGGACAGTGTGTAGTATTAATGCCATCAAGTGGTGAACTAATAGAATGCAACGACCTAAGTTTGAAGCGCATGCATTTTCTTCAGCATAGGTTGCAAGCAAAATGACATCACAACTTCTAATATTCCCTCAAGTTACAAATGAAGTGCATTGCATTTGTTCCACATACTGTAGTCAGTGATCCAGAAAATTTGAGATCGGGTGACGCTAACTTACTTGATAACTATACTTCAAATTAAATGTAATATCCGCCTGTCCAGTTAAAGTTTTATGACAGCAACCTGAAACGGATTTGGAAGACTATTACTGGGAAAAGTCATTTATACTTGCTAACCCACAATAGACAGTATTCAACCTCTGTGAGGGTTTTTTTTTTGTGATTTTATTTTTTTAAATATATTCGTGAATGAAAATGGCGAAAGGCACGAAAAAGTTTGGTGACTGCTGCTTATTCAAAAAAAAAAAAATGTGTGCGTGTCTGTTAGTGTGTGTGCAATGCGTATTGTTGTAATACCACTGCATCATTTTATGACTAATTTATTTTTTGACGCATTAAATTGCTCTATTCCAATGCACTGATTTTAGAGACATTATTGTACAGTCAAAGCCATTATTGTAATTTTAAGTTCATCACTAGCACCAGCAGTTTGTAGCTGCCCCACTGAATGAATGATTATTAATTAATAATTACTATTAGAATATTTACAATTATCTTAAGTCCCACTTTGGTGATTCTGTCTAAAAAGGCAAGCAAATAAATCCCACGTTCTGCCGTTACGCTTCTAATGCTCCAATTTACCGGAGAAAAAGTGTAAAACAGCTTTTGACATACTGACGATACAGTAGTTGTTGTTGAGCGCCACCGCAATTTTCTGCTAAGGACTCACCTGGCAGGGCATGGTTGGGTGCTGCAAGGCATTATTCCAGTAGTTGGTCTCATTCTAGGATTACAGTACGACGTATTCACTTGCACTCGCAAGTCTTTGTAACATGCTGGCTTGGTGTTCATTCGGCCTGTATGGGAAAAAGTTGCCATTATTATCATTCAATGCACCAGAATTTAGTACAAAGCACGGTACAAAAAGAAACCTGGTTGGATGTTATCATATTAATTACATTGCGTCATAACCATGACGGCCCTTTTTGAATATATGCAAAGAAATGTCTCAAGCACTCATAAAACAAAACAAAACAAAACCAAAATAAACTAAGAAATTATTATATATGCCCTGCTCCTCCAACCACAGATCTGCTAGGATTGCAGTTGATTGATTTGATTTTGTATGGAACTACCTTTGTTTGTTTTTTCTTGAAGCAAGGTCAACCCATAAATGTCTGTTTCACTCTTTAATATGACAAAGGCCACAACGTAGCCTACCTTCAGGACACAAAGAGATAGAGGTGGCTATTATGGACTGTAAGAGACCAGTGGGAGGAGCTTTAACCAGATCGATCAATAAAAACTCAACATTGCGGGGGCTTCGTTCACATTCATTAAAGTCAGCAAGTACACACACACATGAATGCATGTTTTATAGAGACTTGGAGAATGAGTCAATGCACAGCACACTTCACCAACCTTAAATTATCAGGCTACTTATGTGATTAGAACAGGGATGAGAATGTGTGTAAGAGTGGCATGTTGTTATTAGTGGGCCACTGTGGGACAAAAGCCACTGGTCAGAGCCTGCATGTGTGTGCTTGCTCGTTAGTGGGGGGGTGCGCGTGTGTGTGCGTGTTGTGTGTGTGTAAAGGGAAGCACATTGCCCCATCGAGGAGCAGCTAATGTTTCTTAAGTAATGATGGGAACGGTGACTTCTCCAATTAACTCACAAGGCCTTATTAGAGGCCTCAAGGGTGTGAGCCTTGAGAGATTGTCCCAATTCATCAAAAGCAAATTTTGGACAAATTTGACAAGAGCAGAGTGCACACTTTGCAAATTTGACTTTTCATATCGGGCAGGCTCCACAAACAACCTATTTATTAATCAAGTGCTTGGCCTTAAAGACTATTGTTTGAACTGAAACATATATTTTTGTTTAAAATTGTCCGACTGAAAATGTTTATAGACCAGGTAATAGTTTGTTGCAATGCACAATTTTAATTTAAGAAATAAAAATGGTTGATGATTTCCAACCAGTTTTTCATTCATTATATAGTTTAGCACTTTGTTGCCATCCTAGAATGGTAATTTTATGCTTGAGAGCCCTTTGCACTGGAAAAAAAAATGACAGACTGTTGATTGTTTGAATTCTTTGTTGTTGAAGGCTGGATCTTTTCTTCATCTTTAAAGAATGTATTATGAAAATGTAATTCATATATACATATATTAATGTAAAAAGTGCGTATATGTACCTCCGGCACATGATGCTGAGCACTTGGAACGTATGATGGCCCACGTGTAATTGTGTTTGATTTGATTCCTTGTTTCAACAGTTTTCATCAGAGTGTATTCCCAATGGACGCCTGGGTTCACACCTTGCAACAATATCTGAAAAGTGCAAAATAACTTTTAAGTACGATAACTGAAACATAAAACCATCATAGAAGTCCAATTCATTACCTCAACGACCAGTGTCTCATTCGTAGGTCCAGATGATATGAGGCTCTCTGGTCTGTTGTAAGGTCTTTTATATTCAAAAATGGCTCCCGCGATGGGATGTCTGCCTGGCCAGTCCACCGTCCAATGCCCATTCAGAAAGTAACGCTTCTGGGTGTCCCTGATCGCCAAGTAGGAGCTTGATGTATTAAGTTCTACCACACGAATAGTGCGAGCCCCTGCTGGAATGGTGATCACACCATAGTACTCTGTGAGAAAGCACAGTAAAATATACGTCAGGATGTTGCAGAAAAAGAAGGGAAATCGAGATGGTCTCTGCCAGTGCATCATCAAAGGGCAGTGAAGGATTGGTGCTGAAAAGCCAAATAATAATTGGTGTGTTTTAAAATCATAGTTACTCTACAGTACCTCTTAAAAAGTCATATTTAATGAAAATTCATTAAAACATTTTTAAATAAACATGAAAACAGTATAACTGTATAAAACTACACATGTAAAAGTCTAAAATGAATAACATGTATTGTTTGTTTTGAATTTTGTGGATGAAATAAAACTGCAGTGTCCTACTGCAATGTTGTCTTAGTTTCCCAAATAAGCAAATATGACAAGTGCTGCTGTAAATTCTCATAATGTGATAAGTAAACTAAGAAAAGCCCAAGATCATTTCGAACCAAAAGGTAATTTACCATATCATACAAATTGAGCACCAAATAATAAAATCTCGATAGATGACATCTAATCTTCCAAAAGATTTGATACAAAAGTGACCTACGGTTAGTATGATGCTGCTTTGTGTACTGCCCTTTGTAGGTCTTACAGGTGGAGTTGTCTCCTTTACACACTCCGCAAACATCAAGCACAGCTGAGGACCCCAACACACGGTCACAGCCCACTCTCTGTTGAGCAAAACCCCATTTGTCATATTCATTCCTCATTGTGTATTTACTTAATCAGTGCATTTAAATCAACTGTGAAATGGGAAAAAATGTCATGAGTGCAATTCCCTTCTAGTTTGGTATTCGGTATGCGGCAACACATCATGATTATATTGCAAACAAGTCTCAAAGTTTGACACAAGACAGAAAATGATTACCTCACATAGGCCATCAATGCAGACGTTAGAGCTGTCCTGTGAGCAAAGTGTACCGTCCTTGACTTTGCTGGCCAGGCCAAAGAAGAAGTCATAACCTTCAGCAAAGCAGTAAAGCTTGCACACATCTTGATCTGGTTGGAGAGGATACGTTCAACTTTTCACGTTTGACTGCAGTTTCTCAGAAAAAGCCAAGTCAATTCTTTCATTCTTATGAATTTCATACAGAATATAGACAAAGTTACTAGGACATTCTTTTGCCCAATTGCCTATTCAACATGGAATTAACACAATATTGGGTGTGAAATGAAAATATCACCTTACCATCCACTCGTGTGTATGGTCTCCAGGTGTAGTGCCATCCTCTGAACTGTTTGCTGTTGAACTCCGCACATTGCTGCGCTCTGTAATCAATGGCATTCGAGGGGCAATCATGGGTGTTGCACAGCTTATACGACCGAGAGGGGCCTTCGCAGAACTTTCCTCCATAAGCCGGTCTGCAACAGGAATCCAAACTCAGATCATGAACAGTGCCCCAATTCTTTCAAATCATCTGATGAACAGTTTCAATGTCTAAATTAGTGTTTGCCTCCTTGAGTACTCTCGTTCACAGGTGTGTATCCCCGGGAAAATGATTTTTCAGTTACATCCTATATAAACCCACTGTCACTTTTTTGTTTTCTTTACTCTTAAGCTCCCTTTCTTATGTTTCCAGCTTTGGATCGCCACATTTCATCGTCTAAAAACATTAATCTGTCACCATTTTCTCACCCACTAATCCTTTCTATCTTTGCCTATATCTGTCTTCTCTCCAACACGACCCCCCCCCACCTCCTGTCTCTGTCTACTTTAAGGCATCATTTGTCAGAACCTTGGCAAGACCCGATAAAGAGGAGGCCTCAGCTTTTGATTGAAGGTCCCATGCCTGAGTAGCTATGCAAATATTCCCCAAGTGATTTATGAGCAAGCGACTAAGTGATAGGAGCACATGCGACACACTATGTGACGCACACAGGAGCAAATAGTATATAGTACAGACAGAATCATCTTAAAAAGCCAGAGAGGAGGAAACTATCCAAATGTGTTCGTTATGTTGCATATTTGTTTGTATTTGAAAGCTACGGCAAAAGCAATCAACCGGTCAATGATTTGATGTCTTGAAGACAGCTCGTAAAACAGAATAAGTCATGGCTTACTGCCAGTTTTTCAGCTTTGTGTTCAACATGCCCAGATTTTACATTGAGTAGTACATTTCTAAGTAAACTAAAAGAATATTTCAGCAGTCATATTTTGTGTTTGGTGGTGTCCTGTGAAATTTGTCTCATAAAATTGGTGTCTTGTCACAGTAATGGTTGCAAAACACGGGACTGTGATGCTTACCAAGCCAATCTACCTATGGTTCCCATTTTATAAAAAAGTTTAGTTTAACCTTAGATAAGCCAATTATGACATGTTTGTGGTTTTTGTGATGCTTTTGTTCACTGTACCTGAAAGCATGGGAGTGTTGAGTATTGAGTTAGCATTCACCTGGGTTTATTGCAATGCCGATCTCGATAGGTGACACCACACTGGCAGGTTCGCGAGCAGACAGACCAAGTCGACCACTCTGACCACTGGCCGTGCTGGGGTCTCGGGCCCTCATCACCGTGTTTCACACACTGGCCCCTTCGACACCACTGGAAACGATGATAAATGCATTTTGAAGATGCATTGTCAACGCATCATTCAATACCATTCAAATTTTAAACATGGTTCATAAGTCTTGGAAATAAATGTCAACTAAAGCTGAAAAAGGTAAAAGGCAGAGATTAGAATTAGAAGAAAATTTGTGCAATTTATTCACTGTCTCCACCGGCAGTTTATTAACTCAAAGGAAAACAACATACAAATATACTTCAGATAAAATTTTCCGTTAGAATATATTTCACATGAGACTGATACTTTAAAAACAGCGAGACTAGAAATAGTGCTGGAAACCATGCATTAATCAATCAATGCTTGCTTTTAGAATAAACATGCAATATTGAGTGCTACTTTGGGGGTCTTTTGTCTCCTAAATTGAAAAGCCAGAACCCTGTTTTATTTCAACGCTTGTCAAAAATGCATTACTCTTGTGCTTTAAATGATCAAGTAGACAAGAGGTCGGGTCTCACTGAGGTTCGCAATTACCACCACTCTCTGCTTCATCACATGCGATCCATTCAGCCAGCCGAACCACGGATGGTAGATTAGATGTCATGTGAATACTTTGTCAGTGACCAATGGATTTGTGTAAAATTTATAGATTAAAAACAAAAATAGTAATTAACCAACTCATGAAGAAGTTACACATTTAGAAAAGACCTGGCTTCAAATCCCTGGATGTAATGTTAGAACCGATTCTGAAATTCAGACTTCTGTCACAGACGGTTTCTATCATGAACTGACTCTCTTTCCGTACAGAGATATTGATGTTAAGAAAGTACAACAGACGTAAATGGGAGCCCCTGCAAGCCGTTTGTTGCTGTGCTTTAGTTGACTATAATTATAAGAATGTATAAGAATGTAGTATCACCGACACGCTTCAACTCTTACAAGACCATTAAAACCAATAGTAAGTCACCATATCAGGCCCACAGACAGAGCCTTCTGCCGCTGGCATAAACTTGGTTTCACACTTCCTCCCAATGCGGTGGCACCAAAGAGCCTTGCAGATATCCTGGAAGAAAAACAAAAGACATTTCTATTGTTTCAGTTTCATCTCAAATGCTGACCAACAGACCACACACTGTAAGGACTTAGGATGTCCTCATCCATCACTGCAGGCCCCCCCAAAAAAAGTACTAGGCAATGAATAGTCTTGTGCCACAATTTAAACCACAAACACTTTGTTGACATACAAGTTTATAACTGCCTACACATTAATACATGTTTTAAAAAATGCAAATCTTGCAAGATTACTATAGAATTGTGTCAATCAAGCTGGAAGTTACATATTGTGAAGTCAGCAAATTATGTGCGAGGTAGTTGATGTAGCTGTTCGCACACAAGCATAAATCTGATCCGAGTTTAATGATCCAAATTGGATCATGGTAAACTAAACTGAGCTGTACTGCTTTGTGCAATTGTAGTGTTTGACCCCTCAAAACACCCCCCACCCAGCACCGGCTGTCCGCTTATCATCGGCCACCCACCAGGAAGTAGCCTGCTAACGGACAAAAGGATGCACAAATACAAATATGACACTGGTGTTGCTTTGGACATCTGCACTCAACGGAGGAGTGCCATTTGAATCACCTGATAAGGGTGTAATTCTTTCCTTCAGTACTGTAGATGACTTGTCAAGAATAGAACCGCACTGAATGAAGCGGGTCACTTTCAATGTATATTCATTTGGGCTGAAGGGTATAGATACGCAGAGAAAAAAAAATAATAAGCAATCACAAGAACAATAGGGCACAACTGCCAAGCTTAATTCACATGATCTAGCGGTTGCGATTCTCAGCAGTGGTCTGACAGGGTCAGATGGGAACACTGTGTGGTTTTCCAGATCAGGTTGCCAGAAAAACACAGCCTGCTACTTTTCAGCAATTCCATTCTCTTACTATCTGATTGACTGCCTCAGAGTTTGACAAGGCAGCGCAGATGCTGACAGGCACCTTGGAGTCAGCGCCTTGCCCCAAAAGAGCCACCATAGAGTCCATCATAAGGTCTATTTGTCCAGCTGTTGAGCTTGTTTAAGACTTAAAAAAAACGTAAAAATGGAAAAGTGAGGAAGTGTGACACTGTGGGAGTGAACAAATAATGAATAGCAATCAAGCTAAGCTAAGATATTCACTCCTTGGCAACTTACCAGCACGTGAGTATATGCACTTCCTGGTAATCATGCAATAAATCTCCTTTGGAATCTCGGGTGTCGTATTTCCTCCCGTATCGTCCTACTATGTCGCGTGTGAATGTGTGTTGGTATGACAATAAAATTCCTTGCATCACTGAGGTGATCATGTGATTAAAATAGAGGGAAGATACACCTTGACAACACGCTACAATAGCTGATTTATGGTGTTTTCTAAATTCCCCATTTTTTTTAGCTTTACACACTCTTAGCACAGAGAGAATTTGGAATTACATTCCAAAAATGGTAGTACATGATCTCACAGAGCAATAAACTGCAGCTGAGAGGCTGATTCGTGTCGTGTTTTGTTTAATGAGTGACAAATATCCAGGAAGGCCAAGATTGTAAGTGTTGCTTAGAGACTGGAGCTCAAGCACCTCAGTGCTACCAGGTGCGTGAGCAGAGAAAGTGCATTCAACAAAATCACGAGAAAGCACAAATAGTTCATTGCTGAATTAAGGCTTAGGCGTTGCAATGTTCGGGTGTTTAGACAAGCATGTTCATGAGCATGACACGTGTTTAAGTAACGAGGAAGTTTGGAACCCTGTTCCAAACTTTTTCAACATGTTGAAAAGATTTTGTGTGCTAAACCTCATTTATGTAGGTTACAGTGAGAGTTAACCCTTTGTGTGGAAAGGGTTGGAAATTAAAAGTAATAACTGCAGATGGATTATTATTGGATTTACTTTAGTGGAAAAAAAATAACACGCCACACACTAATCTAACCCTTCTCTCTCATTTCCTGTTTATTCCTGTCTCAGTAATGAAAACAAATAATTTAAAAAAAATACAGTTATTAATAAATCAAGAAATATTTTAATTTCAGAGTTTATTGTAAACACTGGCAAATGTTTGCCCTCAATGGAGTATTAGAGTAGCTATTTTTTTATGCAGGCAGTTTATTTAATTTACGTCACCCACATTGACACTCAATCAGCACATTCGCACATTGGCCACTTTATTCGGTACACATGCAAAATCAAAGTCAATGTAGTAGTCAATTTAGAAATAAATCAATATAACCCCTGGCTGGCTGTCGAACAGAGACCTAAGCATTAATTGGACAATGGGAGAGTGATGAGGAGCAATTTCCACTGGCAATGCGCCAGTGTATATTTAGACACAAAGTCCAGTGAGCATTTTATGGGAAGCGTTGTAGAACTCTTTGTTTTGTTTTGAATGTGTGTTTATCTTACATGCGTGTATGCAAAAAATAGACCATGCATGTGCATGACATTTCCAAGCAAGCCTGAGATTCCCAATCAGTTTCACCCATCTTTTCTTCCATCTTTTTGTTTTTTTTTCTTTGACCTCATTCTCTAAATCGTAGTCCCATACTTTAAAATACGGCAGCAGAATGCATGATCCATCCATTTTTTACAATGTTTGTCCTCATTATGGTGATGGGCATTGGTGGGTGGTCAAGGCCTTCTCTGCTGGCCTAACATAATCAAGAAAAAAATAAATAAATATATATATATATGCTCTGAGAGTGAAATGACCTGAATGAATGAGCGTATTAAAGGCTTCTTAAACCTTCGTTCATCCGATTTCTATGTACTGCTTTTTCTCATTATGGTCACAGGTGACTTGAAGCCTATTCTGGTTACCAATCACATATAGACAAAATATTAATGGACAATTAGGGTCTTCAAATAACCTACAATACATATCAAGAACTTGTGAGGAAGTCAGAGTTCCCGGAGAAACCACGGTAAGCACGGGGAGAACATGCGAACCCCACATAGGAAGGCCTAAGCATCGATTTGAATCCAGAAATATCGACAGTAAGAATGATGCGCAAACAACTCCATCACAGAGATGCCCAGGTCTATGATGTATAAAAAAAAAAAACACGTACCTTTTTAAAATCAAGGGTGCAGAGCTTGGCCTTCTCACCAAACTGCCATTTGCACTGTGTGTCTG